>NW_010226186.1:0-23391 GCF_000690775.1 Eurypyga helias
GGGCGCGGGGCGGCCGTAGAGCCCTTGTGGCTCTAAGTTGGGAAGGAAGCAAGGTGGTAAAAGATACTGCTCACAGATTGTGTCTTTAACCTGCTGCCCGCTCCTTTTTAGACGAAGATTTGTAGCATAAATACTATGCAGAGCTAGCAGTTCATCCCAGAAGAACAGAAAATGTCCCTTTTAAGAAGTGACAACTATTGAAGGATTTTGTTTTTTCCTGAAAAATATGTAAGACTGCAGTTTGGTGCTAATAGCTTCATGATGTGATCAAAATCCTTATTTGTTAATACAATGCTTGTATTCTGGAGCAACTCCTGTGTGTACTGAAGCCCTTCTTCCCAGGAAGTGGCTGCTGATGTCAAGTACAGAATAAATCACAGAATCACTAAGGTGGGAATAGACAAGATCATCCAGTCCAACCATCAACCCAACACTACCCTACCCGCTACACCATGTTCCTCAGGCACCATGTCTACGTGCTCCTCAAACACCTCCAGGGATGGTGACTCCATCACTTCCCTGAGCGGCCTGTTCCAGCGCCTGACCTTCGCTTTCGTGCGCGGCTTTTGCTCTTATCAACCTGCCTTTATCCTGACCCATGAGTTTCTTCCATCTTATCTTCTTCCTGCTCTGCCCAGCTGATGAGGGGAGTGACAGAGCGGCTTAAAACCCTGCCCTCCAGCCAGCGTCAGCCCTCCACAGGCTCGTAGGCCTGCAGTCACCTCAGACCTTCCCCACATTTCCAACGTACGCATGATGAAAACTGCCCGTTCTTCGTGCAGGCTCCACAGACTGAAAACAAGGTCTGCACAGCTGCCATTTGTATCTTTTATTAGCCCCATTAGCATAGGTGGAAAAAATATACATGCTTTTGCATTCATAAACCTTTTTTTCAGGCCTACAGCAGAAGTAGCAAATGCATTAACTTGGCTGCTTCCATTTCAAAACTGAAGAAGGGCCCGTGTGTCTGAAAGTCTGTGGAGGTGTAAACGCCTGTGTAAATACAAACACATCCTGCTCCCTAGATGTTCTAAAGAAGTTTAAAACTAGAAAAAATTTTCATTAGTTCCCTATAAACAGTATCTATGTTTCTTTCTTTGGCAAAAGCTATTATCAAATGTTAATGGAAAAAAAATTAGCTGAGTTAGAAAAAGACCAGGATTATAAAAATAAAGAGCATGATCTAAAATAAATAAACTCCCCATTCTTTCCACATCATGATACCAAAAAGATAGTATTATTCTGAATGGCCTATAACCTGGCTTCCTTTTCCAGTATGGCTTCCTGATAGATTAAACGTAAAATGATGGCAGGTATCTGTGAATGGAAAATAATTTTTAAAAATATTATATTGTAAGAGCAGGATTCAATTAGCATTGAATTTAGTGAGTCAAACACTCTTGACACATTTTAGGATTGGTGTAGTAATGGCCTTCACACCGACTTTTGAGATTCACATCACGTGAAATAAACACACCCTTTATTTTATTTATATATTTATTTCTTTTGTGAGAAAATAACTTGTAAAATCCAGTGCTTTCCTTTAGTCTTCTGTACAACAGTATGGTTAGAAAACCACAGGTGAAATATATGCCAAATCCCGCTCAATATATGTGGCAGTGACTTTTTCTAGAGGAAGTGGGGGTTACCCACTACCCACCTATCATTAGCATCACCCTAGAGACTCACCCATGGACAGCTGGGAAACATTTGACCGCCACTTCTTGTTTTAGTGTAATTTGTGATGCACTAATAACCTCTGCCCTTGCAGCACATTTATATATCACCTAGCCTTATAGATGGAAGTGCGTTTGAAGTGGGCTTCCAAACGTTTAGAAGCGTGTTAGGTTGGTCGCTAGAGGGCAGAAAAGAAAAAAGAAAAAAAAAGGAAAAAGAGGGACCACTGGGTATGGACAAACTAACACAGCCCTGAAAATAAACCCTTTTCCTTTCTGCTTAGGAGGTGAAAGTTTGCTTATGGGCAGAGACATTGTCCATGCCGATCCGCAAGGCAGCCCATCAGATTTAAGGTTTTCAGCTGTCAGCCCTTCATGTCATAAGGGTTTCTCAGCTCTTTCTAACCGGTCCCTACAGTGGTTTGCCTTGCTCTTGGAAGCAAAGTAAAACGCTAAAATGAATAGGACGTTTAAAAGGTTCAGAAATTTAGCTTATTCCAAAAGAAGAATGATTTAGAATTTATTCCATTTGAAGTATTTCCAGGTGAGTCTTGGGGCAGGGGGAAACCAACAACAATTAATGCTGTACATCAGGGAGTAATAAAACATGCCTATAAAAAACCCAGCTAATTTTGGAAAGATACAGAAGCGGTCTATTGTTTAGTTATTCAATTTTTAAAACTATAAATAGAAACTTTCTCAATGCAAGCGACTTTTTCTAAATGAAAAAAAGAGGCTGAACAATTTAAGAAATAAGAGTTCACTGCAAAATCGAAGCAGCGCAGGTTGTACATCAGTGAACACTTGTACAATCAGACCTTCAAAGGAACATACTTTCCCCCTTGTCCTTCTCATCCCATCTACCACATACTTTGGCCACTCATTTTAAGCAGGAGCTAGTTCTTTTTCTCTGCCAGTCGCTCATCTGTAGTTGGTGGCATATTGTCTGTGCCAGCTTAGTTTTACCAGCAGATGGAGGTAAAGTGGAATAAATATAAAATGTTCTGGAATAATAAAGGGATTTAAACAAAAATAGATGAAAGGAGACTCGGAGACAGTGAAACACTGGGACACTGAGCACTGCAGAGAGGGGCAAACACAGAGCCAGTGGTCCCTCTAGATGTGGATACACTATGAGCTGTTGACAAGCTGTAATGGTAGGAGATTTAGGTATCAAAATCCTGTATCTGTGCAACTTGGTGACCAGCTGTGCAGATGGCAGTTCACATGACACAGTTAGAGGAGATTCTCTAGTGGTAGGGAGAAGCTTGTGATCCTGACACCAGAACACAGATAAGTGTATGAGAGTTCGTGGAAATTAGATTACACAGAAAAAAAGCCTTTAGTCCAGGACCCTTGTGATTTCCTTAAAATGATTCTAGTTTTGCTGTCAAAAGATGACTAGACAGACCCATGTCGAGAGATCTTAAAGAGAGCTTTTGTTTATTTTTCTCCAGTGCCTGGAACGTGTCTGGGAGGACAGAGAGCTTTTTGAAAAGCACAGACTCCACACATGCTAAGCAGAATTACGTGGGCTGCCAGCATGGGAACATGGCAGAGATCTGGGAAATTTTGATTTGTTTTTAGGAAGAAAGCCACAAGTAGCAGAGGAGCAGTAAGGCCAAAGATCAGCATTAACTAGAGATGTTAGAAAACCAGACTCATTTATTAAATATCTCAGAGAAATACAATATGTAAAAGCTAAAATCAAAGACAAACTAGAATGTCTATCCAAGCAATACGACATATTCATCTTTTCTGATGCTGACTGAAAGAAAAAAAAAGCGGGCTACTTAGGTTATAATCTGTCTAGAACTGACTGAGATGGGAAGGAGTAATTCTCTTAGAAAATTCATTTTAGAGGGAGAAAATTTCAGAGGAGCAAGAATTATTGAGAGAATTTCCATGAATTTAAATTGCAGTTCAGTAACATTATTTTAACAGATTTCAATATTTCAATATTTCCTGTCCCTATTGGAAAAAAAAAAAAGGCTTTGGGGAGGTTCAGGCATCTTCACAATCTATCCTGGGCATTTAATGGAAGTGTCCATGTCCTCCCAGCAATTAACAAAGCAAGCAGGACAGGTGTACTCTTAATGGCCCTCTGAAGCACTTCACCACTTCCCATTGACAGTATAAGAAGCCTAGTAGTGTACTGCTCCAACTACTTGCACATGATTGGCAAAATGTTATTTCAGGACAAATCTTTGAGAGGCAATTTCTCAACAATTCAAATGATGGCTTCTTGGAACAGCTAGTTCCACAGTCTCAGGAAAAAAAAAAAAAGGAAAAAAAGAAAAAAGGCTATTCTTGTCTTAAGCTTAAGCAACACAGTTACTTGGTTCAAGAAGCAATTATAGTTTCACCATGAAGTAATAATGATCAAATCCACTGAATTTCAACATTTCTAATGGAAGACTCCCACTGAAAAGTAGTCCATGGCACTGATTCAGAAAAGGAATTTTGATAAGAAGGAATGTCATTACAGTGGTACTAAAATCAGATGTGAAAACATTAAAATTCTGACTTACTCTGAAGCATGTATTTATGTAGATTTTTAAATGAGTGACAAAACTTAAAAAACCCTGCGTTATCAAAAAGTTTTAAAATATTTCTATATTTGAACTATCTATAAGCCAACTAACTTTACAAACTGAATTAAAAGTAATTAATTTGGCTTCATTTTGAGACTCTGCCATGTAGGGGTTTGTTTTTTTAATATGTATTACCTGGCTATGTGTGTTCAAGAAAAATTCTTCCAACAATTTAACTGATACTATACAAAGTGTTTGTTGGATTTTTACACTAGAGTACTTTACTACAAAGTGAGTATTCAGTGAGTATTTAGCAGAAGGATGGGCACTGAAACAGTACAGCATACTAACTCCTCCTCTATAGGAGGGGTTTTTTTTATTATGTCCACATAGGCTGCAAGAAAAGAATAATTCTTATTTTCCATTAATTCACTGACAGATTATTAATGATATGTTGCAAGAGACCTTACTAGCTACAAGTGCTGATACATTACCAAAGTTCAAACTGTTTAACTGTTGTATTTTTTTTTTTACCTTTTACATGCAAGTTGACAGAATTCTCAAGTAGACAAGTGAATTACTTCCCTTTCAACTGCCTACTAAAAATAGCTGTTAAAACATTTTGAAAGTAAAATATCTTATGCATCAGTGCCACATGCCCAAAACCCATGTGTAATGCAATTTTAATTTTTTTTTAATGGAAAGAAGAGTTAGTATATCAGTAGGCTTTGTTTTTTGCCTATATTATATATTTAAAGGGTGGGAAAATATTAGTAAATTAAGTATTGTTCCTTTCTATCACAGTTGAGTGATGTAAACAAATGGCAATGTACCATTCATCTACATACATAGAAAATGTTTTTCTGGATTTTGTATTTTATAGCAAGGGAGGGAAAATTTTGAGTGCTTTATTCAAAAAGTTTATTCTAGGATTATTTCTGTGATGTGCTTCTTTCTGTATTTTTTTATAAACAACTGAGATGTTTCTCTGCATAGCTTATAGAAAGCCTCATAAGACTAACTTATGTCTTTATTGATCCATGGAAAATATGTTTTTCCATTCATTCCAGAAAAATACTGTTTTTTCCGTGGATTGAATGCACCTTGACTATTGAAATGTTGCCTTATGGTCATGCTCAAGATTACGGTTACATGGTGCCTAAAATAGCAAATAGTCGTGCTTGTATTTCACCTGGGACTGTGATTATTTTGCATAGCATGTACTCACTGTGTACTTGGCCAGTACAGCCAGTGCCTAACACCTGATAAATTCCTCTTTAGACAGAAACATTTTTGAGTGTATAGGGTAAACCTTAATGTCATGGGGGTTTTGGCAATCCAGGAAATATATTTAAAAGTTACCCTTTTTGTATATTAAAGGTGATCAAATACATTTCTATAAAATTAAAAAATAGCCCCTTTTTACTTTATTGAGTTACATAAATGCTAACTATTTGCTGTTAAGATGAAGTTACACAGGATGTCATTTCAACAGCAAGGTTACTGAGGGTTAAAACTAAATATATCTCAGGTTCTAGCACCCTGGAGTCTCTCCAGGAGGGCGAGTGGTCATCCTTCTCTCTTTCCTTGTCACTTCTTTTCCTCATCTGGCCAGGCCCTTTCATCTTCAAGATGGGATCCCAAAGTACTTAGCAGGAATCTCCTACCTCACTTCACCACTATGTGTCCAGATCTACCCATAACCTGAATGATTTCAAAACTGGAAACAGAACAGCCAAAGGGAAAATTAGGTTGCTGTGGAGGTAGTGGGTATGATTAAGATCTTAAAACTGTAAAGACATCGGAAATGCTGTCACTGCACACAATATACGTGCACACAAAATAAATGCCCCATAGGCATGTCACAGTGAAATAGCTTTCTCGCAGTAGGTCTGTAACTGTTTTTCTTCAGAAATAATTTCACTGATGATCCTTACTTTGTTGTCTGGACAGCTCATGGAGCAGAACTACTGCTGTCTTGCTTGATATTGTCCATGTACGGAAACTCTTCAGTGTGGACCAGAATAGCCTTTGCAGTGTAGATGAGGACACAGCACCCGGCCATTTTTGTGGCCCTCTTAGCTTGTAAACAAAAATCCTATGCAACAGCTAAGCACTGGGCAGAAGTTGGCCTCGTTTGTATTTGTTCTAAGACAAATTATATTCCTTGAAAAAAAAAATTGAATGCATGCTAGTTACTAGGGAAATTTAATTTTAGGCAAACAAATAATTTTTGTAATTTGAGTTAGTTAGATGCAACCAGTGAAGTCCCTGGTGTCAGCCATATATTCAGAGCAGTGCAAATCACTGTAGAACTTAAAACAGCATATGCAGGAGAGTACACAAACAGCTCAGGGACTTTCTTCTCTATTCAGACACTTCAGACTGTAACAGTACCCAATAATTTTATTAGGACTATCAATTTCCCATTTTATAGCTAGATTGAGTGATCTGAAAGCAGTCTGCTTGCTTAAGCAAAGATGTGAGTGACCAAAGTGCAGGCCATCTCATTAGAATAGCTGATACCTGCCTTCCCTCATACTACTAGCATTTTATCTGAGACAGAACGGTGACAGTACGGAAACATCAGGTGGTCTTGGGAGTCCTCCAATTTAGCCAAAATAGCTTTTATCAAAATGAACTTGGAACCATACTTTTTGTGAGCTATTCTCATTTGGCAGCTAATCAGGTAACAGAGAAAGCAGCTCTGGAAGGCAGATTTGCCTTAGGGAGAGTAGGAAGTAGGAACTGTGCCTTGCATCTAACAGCACAGCAGCACTAGCTTCCTGGGGAGAATTGCTTTGCTTTTAGCAGAGATCTCACGGAGCCCTGCAGGTGTAGCCCACCTTGGCCAAGAGCTGAATCAGTGGGTTTTTTTCCCAGACAGCCAAGCTCTGACTAATAAAGTATTACGGTATTTTGAACAGTCCTATTGACTTACACAGAGATACCCCCATTTGGTAAGTTCAAAAACATACCTAAATGCTTTTCTAAATAATCTGGCCAACCACCAGTCCCTTTAGGATAGTAAAGGAAACCAAAGGCTTTGCTTCTGGGCCAGGCAGTTGTGCTGGGGGAAGCCTGAAGCTCTGCACTGGCAGAAGGGATAGAGAAATAAATAAATCTTATCATAGATTCCCTTAGCTAACATTCCTCAGTACTGTTTTATTTATCTATAGACAGATTTATAATGTACTTTGATGCTGAGCTCATAACATTCTTAAAAGGTATGTTTAATAAGCCTCTGAAGAGAAGAACCAGTTCTCATATGAAACTGGAGACATTATGCTTCAGTATAGTAAGAAAATAAGTAAGTATTCATGCTTCTTACATTGCTGACAAAAGCTATCGGAAACCACACTGGCTAAACCTCAGTTATGCATTAATGTCTGTCCTGAGACCACTCTCTACAGCAAATCCTGTCAGTTGGGTGCCAGCTTGGAAGCACAGGCTATGAGATGTGTGAGCTGGTCCCTCACAGTGCTGAGAGTCCGGCACCTGAGGCCTTCAAGGCTGCAGGCTGCAAGCAACTTGTGAAGCATCAGGATGGATGGAAGATGGACAGGGAGTACAGCTCTGATGTGTGGACTCTTTCAAAGCAACATATATATATATATATATATGGCTGTTTTGTCTTCTTTATGGAGGTAGTTCACCTGTAGAGACGGTAAAAATGTTAATTCAAGAATGAAAGAGAAGTAAAAGAAGACGTGCTGCAAAGAACCACCTAAACAGTTTCATCGGCATGATGGAGTAGTCATAACCTTGTTATTATTATTGGTCTGAGCATCAGCAATGCATGAACTCCAAGCTATGCTCCCACACAGGCCAAGCTCATAGTGTTACTCAAGCTAGAGATCTGTATGTATGGGCATAAGTCAGCTTGGGACAACACTGAAACTCATCCTTTAGGAAAGAGGAGCCTGAGGAACCAGATGTGACCTTTAGTTACTGAACTACTCCAGAAATTTATTTCTCTTCTACAAAGAAACAAGGAATCCAAGATTGTCTATGTTTGTATTTTG
Organism: Eurypyga helias; assembly: GCF_000690775.1. Taxonomy (NCBI): domain Eukaryota; kingdom Metazoa; phylum Chordata; class Aves; order Eurypygiformes; family Eurypygidae; genus Eurypyga; species Eurypyga helias. The sequence goes on from NW_010226186.1 coordinate 8,236, forward strand.
AAATTGCCCGGTTACTGATTTTTTTAATTTCTAAGTTACACTTTGTCCAAATACTTTAGACAGAGGATTTATTGGCAGTTATTTTTTCTTAGGCAAACTGCCAGTGTGCTCTCTTAAACTGCCGCTGCTCCAGCTGATCCCAGCACAAATGCGATAGCTTAGGTGACTTCATATTCCCCAGACAGAGCGAGCTTCCAAACTTACATTGTGTAAAAGCCTGATATGGCACCTCTGTGTCTATACTGGGAGGAGTTGTGTAAAGCAGTCAGATATGTGGTTATTGTGAGTACTGGCAAATTCTGCTGTTTTTTTTACTCCTGATGCCAAGTACTCTGATATATCTTGGAACACAGTCTGTGCCATTTGGAAATCCTGCCTTCTGCCCACTGTGTAGGGCAGAAGTAGTTGTGTGAAGAGAAACCAACACAAACATGATGTGCATTATATGTGTCAAAAAGTTTCAAATAAAAAATTTTAAATCAGTGAAAGGCCTTGATTTTTCAGGCCAAAATGGTGCTTTCATTTTGATATCAGCTATCTTAGAAATATGGCTAAGAAATTACCTTGTAATACTGCACACAGGCTATTTTGTACCTTGATCTTTTGTAAAACACTATGGCACTTAAAATTAATGGCTGGACACATTAATATAAATGTTAACTAAGAATCCCAAACAACAAAAACTAGGGAATATATGAAAAATGTCTTGGAATTTCAAGCTGTCTGTGTGTGTGTGTGTTTTCACCAGTGTATGAGAATTATCTGCACTTTCTGACTGCTTGATAGGAAAATTTGCATTGTTTCTCTTATAGGAAAAAGTATGTTTGCAAAACCCCAAACAATAACACCTTTTCTAAGGACTGATCACAGACAAAGGAAGGACCCTCCATAATTTCTTGGCCTCTTGACTGTTGTTCATTTCACATTGTCTTTCAATTCAGGGATCTCTAAACAGCTTACTTAACAATTTTTCCATCGGCTATTGGGAGGCTTTAAATCATCAAGTAATTAACAAGAAAAAAGTGACAGAGATAGGGAAACTGGTTTTATGTTTGCAGCTCAGCTTAGACAGGTCATGTTGTGCCGTCTTCAGACAGTGACTTCACATGGCTGTTGACATTCCTGGCTAAATTCAGAAGGAATTCAAAGTAAGGCCACAGTGACCTACAGGGTCTTAGTTGTACATTCTTCTCCTTTGCTGTGTGCCTTTTACCACCTTATATCACTCTCCCATGTTTATCGATATGAAACTAATACCCTCCTATTTTTAAATTGCTTCTGGATTTGAACTAGAACCTGTCCTTTAGAAGATACATTCGTGGTTGTGCATTTGAGCTGCTGAATTGGAACTTGTTTGCAGCAGACCCACTGACACGCAAACCTTGGTTTTCAATCTGGCATGTTAGCATATGATAAATCTAATAGCACACTGACAGTGAGGTACGGCTTTGGAGCTGACAGGCTGCTAACTTTTTAAGCTGCATCTCAGCTGTAACTGAGAACATGACTGTTCTTAGTCATTTTTCAGGGCAAAGAAGTTAATTTGAAGTCCTGCCATGGCTTCAGCGAACCACTTTGACGTGACTCAAAATGAGTTAGAATCACAGAATCAATTCTTGGCTGTCTTCTGTTAGTTATAGGTGAGAGGAGGCAAGGGCAGATCTGATCCCATCCTCTGATGTCCCCAGGGCAAGAATGGCAGGCTGAATCCCCTGGTATATTCCCTCCAGCAACCTGCCTTGCCTCAATTCACTGATGAATTTTCCACCATAGCGTGTTGTGCGGGTGTGCGAGCCCAACCCCAAGGCTGGCACACACACCAGCTAGACATGCCTGGGACTGGCACAGCTCCTCTAACTGCAGGGACAAAAAAAGAGCAGGAGGAGGAATGGGATGGCAGGAAAATGTGCCTGTTAAAATGTCATGCACCATTTTAGCTCTCACCTTTTCCTAACACTTGTGTTGCATCACTTGAGGCACAAGGCGAAAGGAACAGAGCAAAGGAAGGGCAGTAGCCAACATCACCTCTGAATTAGGGCCCTTGTGCTTAGCACTGCTCAAGGACACTGGAAGGTTTTTAAATATAAAACCCAAGAGGGAACTTCTACCAGAGTAGCAATGTTTGGATAAATCAAATGTGCCTACAAAATACTTAACTGCATTGAAAATACAGAATTTATTAAAATTTCCCTTCATATTTATACAGTGTATATAGATAAAAATATTTTTGCTTAGTTGCTTCTTGGCACAGGTTACATTTAAATTATGACATATGTGATGGGAGGAGATTACCAATGTGAACTGGCAGTGCTCTCTTCTAATTCCCCTTTGAGGAAAGTGTAGGACACCACAGCGAAATACCATGTCAGTACCCATTCTGGGACACTGCTCAGAGACAGAACAAAGCCTCTGATATACAGAGCCTCTAACTCAAATTATTTCAACTAGCACCCACTTTTTCCATCACCATTTCCTCCTGCTCTCTGCTTCCTACTCCAATTTAGGCCCAATTTAATAGACAATCGAGACATTCCTATTCAAAAGTTCCCTCTGGTAGGAAATTGGTGCCCAATTTTTCAGATTAAAAAAAAAAAAAGTGCAAACCAAGCATTTTCTCAGAATATTTGCTTATATAGAAATATAACCTGTCAGGCTACCAAAGACAAATTTAAGGTGGATGAGTAGTCAATTACCTGCAACAATGAAGTCTCAGTGGGTAATTGAACTCATCTAATAAGACCTGAAAAGGAAGAAAACTGGTTTTAGGTATGAGGCTATGTATCAGCAGTAGAGTCATAACACGTTTTGGTAGTCTTACCCGGCTAAAAGTATGCTGACTCAACTGTCAAAATGTTGTACGACATAACGGTGGCTCACAGAATTATACAATAGCTTGGCTATAGGTTGTTGGTGTGTATACAGTAAGGTGTATCTGTAAGTCTCCTTTCTCCACTGCTAGAAAGTCTTGATCTAGTTCCTTGTTTCAGATCTTTGACCACAGGAATCTCTTGATAAGGCATGAAAACATCATCATTCAGCTGTGAAATTTATACCATTATTAATCTGCAGGGAAAGTAGCAGATTTGCTCAGCTGGTCTGCTGAACAACTTCTCCCATAAACAATACAGACAGATGAAATAAATATTAGGCAACACTTCTGGAAACTATCATAGGTTTTTCATGGTGTTTCTTTTCAGCATTGCAACAGATTGGTGTTGATTATCACCATTCAAGCTGATTGAATTATACTGGCACTGAAGTATAGAAGCCCACGTATTCAAAGGAACCTTGTGCTCCATTAAATCTGTGCAAACTATTGTGGCTGCGGGGATGATGCACAGTGAAAGCAGAATTGTCTCAAAACGCAAAGCACATCCCACTGAAAGGTTTTCTAAGCATCTCCTTGCCCCATCAAGAATAGACTGGTAGTAGGAGTTTCAAGTGGGAGTTTCCATCCTTGTTATTACTTGCATTGTAAGGATTACACACTGAGTGTGGTAACATTGTTCAGGAAACGATCTTCAGGAGTATAATTACTCCTTCAAATTCATATGGGTAAAGAAAGGAAATGATCCTCAGAACAGAGGACCTCAAAGACCGACAAAAGCAAGAGGAATATCTCTGTTGACTTAGCTGGGAACCCACCATTAGAAATGCCAGCCAAGAGTCATGGCAGGGACCTTCCATATTTATATAGTAACCAGTTGTTCATCACTTCACACTAGTTTGAGGTGCTTACACTGGAGTAGGTCTCATGTTTTTCAGAAAATCTGCAGTTTCACCAGGCACAGTTGTTTTTAATCAACACTGCATCCCACTCTGATAGGTTTATACAGTTTAAACAAAATAGAGATTAATGCCTTATTTTGATAAAAATGGTAGAAAGAATGTTTTGCTAAATTCAACAAACTGACCTGAAAGAAAAAAAAAAAAGATGTCTGAGCCCAGGAAGATGTCTGCCTTGGACAGAATGACCTTTACCTGCAAGAGGGGCTGATTTGCCTTAATTTTTGCATATGGCTATCATAAAAAACCAGGGCACAAGCATGAGCCTGGAATGCAATTTACAAAAGCTGTAGTGTGCTATAGAGGCTACATGCCATTTAAAAACACAGAGGACAAACCAATGGTATATGACCCCTAAAGCTTATAACAAGGGATGCTGAAAGTAAGGCACACTAGAAGAGATATTACACCTCAGTGAGTGAGTCTAAGGCTGATCTAGACCTTTTGATTTAGAACAAGATCAATGGCAGGAGGCATGGGCACAGTCCTGTGCACAGTATTTCTTTATAGAGAGATGACTGTAGTCAAGATGATGTTTAGACTTGTAAAGCTTTAGGATGTAGCATATGAATCAGCAATCTTAGTTTTTGGATGAACAGATAATGAATCATCACTGTCTCCTCTATCTGTACTTACGTTGTGTTACGTAAAAGGGCCAGGTATACTATTTTATTTTCTGGTATTTTGCCTGCAGGGCATTCATAACCTGATTTTGGAGCTAGCAGCCCTGATAATAAGGTGTCATTGCTAAAACAGAGACATTCCATTGACCAACACCCCATCCCACTTTCAGCATTGCTGTGCTATGACTAGCAGAGAAGTTTCTCCTTAAATACCTTCTTCATGGGACATTCACATACAGACTGTATGAATTATGAATATGGCTATTATCTGGAGAAGCCAATTGTGTAATGCGTGATGCCAGTAATAAAATGGATACATCATTTCTATGCTATCATTTTTAGACAGAGCTAGAATTTATTTTCTCTCATGCTGTCTTTATGACTACCCTGAGAAAAAAGCTACAAATGGACCAATTTTCCTTTCCCTTAGGGGATGAAATGATTTAAAAAGTTAACATTCTGGGTTGGAGGGAAATGGATTTATTAAGCTTTATTTTGTAAATATTTTACTTCATTCCTTCCCTTGCTCCCTAAGGACAGAATCACAACTTCCTCTCCCATAAGAACCAGCTGATATGGCCAGGCACTTGCTGGCTCTGGAGACAGCCGGCTTCTGCCCTATCAAGAGGCTGCAAACTGCCTTTACTAGAATTTCTCTCTCAGCCTCTCCTGTTAGAGCATACATAAAAATGCTACAGAAAAAATAATATATAGGCATATGAAAACGGATCAGGAACTTTAGGATGGGTTTTTCCTAATTCAGGAGAAGGACAGGAGTGCCATGCCACCCATGCCATGTGTTATTTTCTGTCCCATCTCATTCTCTGGGAAGGGGTCCTTGGTAGAACTCCTTGCTACAGGCGAAGAGAAAGATTGGGTTTGGGGTTTTTTTAGATGTTCTGTTTCCAAGAAGCACTCTGACGAACATTTATTCCTCTAAACATTCTGATTCTGTAACAAAAATAAAAATTTAACCAGCGCAGGTTAAGAGAAGCTTTTTCCTTTTTAATAGTCTGGGAATAAAGAGAGAATTTCTTTTCCTCTCCAACACACTCAGTGCTTTCTCCTTCAGAGAAAAGTCCTCAAATAACTCCTCATACCCTTAAACAGTACATTATGACTAGTAAACATATGTCAGCGTCACTGAGGTGAGATCTATGCCTTTGCAGTAGAGTGCCAGTTAGATGAAGTTAGTGCATGAGCTGCGTTTTGCTCAGTAAACAAAGTCCACCCAGTTGCCCAGTTGATGCAAAGTGGCTAAAAAGAGCTAGCCAGGAAGGATGTGTGTGTTAGATTAGCATTTGAGCAACCTTAAGTGGTTTAAAGCAAATTTTTGTTGGTGTGGTGTAGGGACAACATGGTGAAAGAGCAGCTGTGATTATTTTTGCATTAGATGCCATTTTAATGAGCTTCAGAAAGAAAAAAAACATAAGGTTGTCAGCCTGAATGCTTAAGTGAGATGAGGCAAAGTAGTAACGAAAATCTTAGTGGCTTTTGCTAAGCTAACAGGGCAATAAGCCTTGGGTACAAACTTAATAGAGAAGTGGAAGTGTGGTAAACCAATTTAGTAGGCTTGGAGCCAGAAGGGATGAGAAGGAGAAATGTAAATCAACAGTAGGAGAAGTCACACAACCAAAACGAATTAGAAGAAGAGATAGGAAGTTGGAAGCAGCAACATGTGTGGATGTAGTGTCAGAGCAAAAGCCTCCCAAGATGTCTGAAGATGGCCTGTCCATGACAGCAAGCAAAGCAAATGGTTTGTGTGTCAGCGTTTGGGGGAAAACTTTTTTCAGTGTTACAGGTAAGTGTGAAGAGGTGTTATTTGGAAATGGAGGCAGTTGTTAAAGGTCCTGAAGGCCTGAGAGAAAGATTGCAATAGTCTGTTTGCAGACGTGCAATATCCCTCCCATAGATGGCTGAAATCACGTACGAGAGAATGATTTCCAAAACTGCCAGAGTTGGGACAGAGTGACAAAAAGAGAATCCCCCAACCCACAAATAAAACACAACTTATTGTATGCCAAAATACAAATGAGATAAGTGCTGTTTCCCAAACAAATCAAACAGCCCTGAAGAAATTGCACAAATTTCTATGTACTAACCTGCACAAAGGCTTTGCCAAAAAGGTCTTTAATGTTTAACTCAACTGCATTTAAAGAGACAGAACAGAAATATTCTGAGTGGGAAAAGGAATATTTGTCTTTAGTCTGAGAAGTTAAACAAGTTGAGCCACTAAGGGGTAACCCATCTGGAAAAACTCTGTGGAGACTCGTATTGTTTTCCCCTTTCAGGAATGATACCAGCACACCTCCCCTGGAGATTGGGTTAACCATCAGAGAATTGCTTACCTTTCTCGCAGGAGTAATCCCCGCCAGCATGAACTAAGTTTGGTTTGCATATCAATAAGCCCGTCCCACAGAGTGGAGACCCTGACTTCTTCTATTGATGCTGATCAAAAGGGTAACTATAGCACATTCTGCACCATGCATGTTTCTCTGTTGTGGGTTACAACAGCAGTTGTAAGGGAAGGCAATGAGGGCATCTTGCCCACTGAGATTTGAAAGGTAATTTGGGATAATGCGACTCAATTTGAAAAGGACTTCCAAGTCTTGGTGGTATCCAGGTACATTCACTTATGACCCCACCGACAGTAAAGCCACAGCTTTTGTTTTGACAACACGAAATGCTTCGGTATACAACTTATACCCAATCATTGTGCTGGGATTAAGTTAGAGCAGCGAGTATGGGACCAACAAAATGGGAACAAACGGCAAACTGATGATGTTGGTGCATGCACTGTGTGGGAACAACGGGTGTATTCGTGAAATGAAACTGATAGTAATATATTATACTAAAAATGTTTGCTTACTGTGTATTTGCAAGCATGCCAACATACTATCATTAATTATGACACTTAAACTAGACAGCTTATCAAATAATTGGAGTCTTACCCTAATTATTTTACCTCAATAATATACATTGCTGCTTCTCTTTTTTGAGTGAGGTGCATTCCACTCCTCTGTGACACAAAGCAAAGAAGTTCTGCTTGTGTTCTGCTGAGACAACATCATGGACTTTGTTTAAAAACCTGAAATAAAGGCCAAGGGAAGTAATTATTCCCCTCCTCGGGGCACTTGTGAGGTGACATCTGGAGAACTGTGTCCAGGTTTGGGTGAGTCAATAAAAGCCTCACATACTACCTGTGGTGAAAGCAGCAGACGGTCACCCAGGTCTGGAAAGTGTGATGCTGAGGGAGCCGAGTTTGCTCAGCTTGGAGAAGGGTAACAGGGGTCAGAGTGCAGCCTCCCACTACTGGAAGAGGGAGCACAGAGAAGATGGAGCCACATTTTGCTCCCGAGACGTACAGCAAAAGGAAAAGGGACAGTGGTCACGTGGTGCAGCAAAGGAAGTCCAGGTACATGAATGGAGAAAATTACAAGAGTTGTTAAACATTTGCACAGGTTGCCTAGAGAAGCTGTGGATTCTCTGTCCTTGGAGGTATTAAAAGCTCAGCTGGACAAGCAACCTGAGCAGCCAGATCTAACTTCAGAGCTAGTCCTGTTTTGAGGAGGAGACTGAATTAGATGACCTCAAAACGTCCCTTGTAACCTCTATTATTCTATGACTCTAATTCTCCAGAGAATCATGCAAGACTTTTTCTCACTGATTAAATCCATTTTAAAGATTGCAAAACTTACTGTAAGCATTATTGCATATATGGAGCAAGCTCATTTTGACAGTAAACTCTGTGTTCTGGGAAAAAGCATCCAAGAATAACCCAAATAAACCCGTTTATTGCAAGTATGTTATTTAGGCCACAGATCTTTCTATAGTCTGACGCCCTAACTACTTCCCCGCCCATTGCAGGACAAAACAAAAACGATGCTGTTACAGCACTTGGATTTAAGAGCTTCCTTCTTCCAGAAAATCTAGAAATTTAACTAGTCTCTGCATGAAATTTGACATGTGTGAAATGGGGGAAGTGTATATATATACACACACACATATATATGTTGTGCATCCAAAAAGGGTAACTAAGTCAAATCCTAGGAAACTCCAGTTTTACAGATGAAGTGATTAAAAACTGGACTAAACTTGAAAGAGAAAAGGTTCATTCATTTCTTAGACCTGTTCCACAGGGGAGTTCTATCCCCCCAGCAAATCCAAGAAAAACTTGACACAGAATTTCACTGTAGTGATTTCCAAGCCCTGTTCTTCCCTTGTGATACACAAGACAAAAAGAACCTTGTAAGAGAACCTAAAATACAGGAATGGATCATGTCTCTTGGGTGGCAGAACAAGAAAAGAAACATTATTCAGACCCTTCAGAGGCTTTAAACACTCTGGGTGAACCTATTGCAGAAGTTAGCTGGGCTGCTGTCAGGTAAAGCAATGCTCATTCAGGATGAAGGTTTTCATTCAACGTGAGTCTTACGGGAATGCTAACCATACTGGAAAATCATGTGGCCTCTGCAAGGCTGTAAGGAACTGTTCACATGTGGATAAATAAATCACATTTTTGATTGAAAGACTGCAAAGAATGAAAATACTGCCCATGTAGCTGATGGAAGTGTCTACTCAACCAACATTTGCTTAGTCACACAGGATTAAACCTAAACCCAATTCCACAAAGCAGCATTTCACTTACTGTTTGCTTTGGAAAAGACTACTGATCAGCAGAAGTAATTCCTCCATCTGGGCCTAGGAACAAGAATAGAGAATGAACAGTGATTATCTATATACAGCAACATGATTTATATTCATGAAACATTTGGCCCCAGAACCTCAAGGTTCAACCTTCTTGGGTATATGGTTTAAAAAACAACAAAACACCGACACAAAAAATGAGAAAAGAAATGTAGTTTCAAAAAAATACTGAAATGCTGCATTTCTTCCAAACTTCTAGGACAGCATTTGCATTCTCAAAAACTGGCCTGTATTCATAAGCCAGATTTATACTCATGTATAAAATACATGTGTATTTTATTCTCTCCACTCTTGTGAGGTTTTCATTGGAGGTTCGGATTATTTCAAGAATGAATACCTACATTCATGTTTTTCTTTCAGTTTTTATTTCCCTTTTTACACTAAGTAGCAGCAATTTATAAGTAACATGGCATTGTCTTTTTTCATCTCTTGCTTACTACACACAATCAAAGCAATTATACTTTTAAAAGGCTGCATTTTGCATAAAAGCTGTTTAAGAGAATCTTCCTCAAAACATCCTGAATTTAATATAATCGCATTACACAAAACATTTGAGCAGTCTGAGATACGTTTTCTTGCTTTTTGTCAGATGTTTCAGAAAGCAATGCACTTGTCTTGCACTGCACATTTCCAAAGTGATGAGTCACCTACCATTGACTAATCTGTCATTAATCAGTCTTAATAAGATTAGGCATTTAAAATCAATTTCTACCTTCTAATTCAGTTCAAAGCTTTCAGTTTCTAGGAATTTAAATGCCTTACATTTAAATGCCTTTGAATTTAGCCTTGCAAAGTTCTGAGACCTAGTACTGGCAAGAACTTTTGCTACTGATTTAAAAAGAACCAGACCTAGACCCCCTGCCAGTGCTTAAAGAGTTAGGCGTAGTGAGACTGATTATTCTTATAGTTGCTCTAAGAGAGCATAAACCCTATCCATCTTTGCATACTTTCTCAACAAGTTTGGCTGCAGGCCACTCGCCCCTTTCTCTAGGAGACAGGTCTATTCTGCCAGGCAGATCTGTGAAAAGACCCGATTTCTACAAGGAAGCTGCAACTGAAATGGATTTACTGTCCTGTCAAAGTCTGAGTTTTCAAACAGTGTCTAATAATGAAATATCTGGAAAAGTTAAACATTTCTGAAAACTTACTATTCCCATCTCTAACCTGACATAATTTTTTCTGTTTGAAATGTTTTATTGTATTTTTACCTTCTTTCTTTCAGAGTTAAATGTTTATTCCAAAAAGCAGCATATCTCAAACAAACATGGTTTAGCAGCAATTTCATCCTGAATAATACCAACAAAAAAATGCTTGGAGTCTCCCAAAGCACAGCAGTATCATCATGATAAGGAGGAGTTTTGTGGGCACTGATAGACTTGTTCCCAGACTTTCTTTTAGAAGACCACTTTTAACAAGTGGTCACAAGTTACTGATGTTCTCTTGGTGAGTGGATCCCAGAGGCTGGAGCATGTTAAGTATGGCTGAAGCATGAGGAATGGGTTAATAGAAATTCTAAAAAGAACAAAACCTTATTTTTTCCTCATATGGAGTGTGCCAGTGCTCAAGAAAACCCTAAAACAACAACAGAGTTTCCCAAGACAAGTTTCCTTGGTATATATTGGAAAATGTTAGGAATTTTCAAAGTTCACCAAAGGGCTCTGAGAAGCAAGTAAAGAAAATAACCTTCTGTTGAGACATAGAAGACCTGCTCACTGTATTTCATCAGATAAATAATTGATTTTAAATTTTCAAATGTTGACAGGCTCAACTCAGTTTAGACTTCACTAGCTTGCTATATACCTGAATAATTACTATTTGCATCACAGTCACATTCCTAGAAACCTGCTGCCCAACTTCATAGATAATGCACGTTTACAAGGATTGTTCTTAGTAGCAGAGGGTGAATATTGAACAGAAGGGCTCAATTCAGGGAAAAAAAAAAAAAAGGCTGGTGTAAACCTTGTGTGACAGCACTGTCCCCTGGCCTAATGGGCCACGTCTGTCTATTACCACAGATATTCCTTCATTAAAGCCCTGCTTCATTTACGGGTGTTGAGCCATGCTACAGGAATCAAATATGTGCCAGCCAAAAGAAGGTGGATATTTTCTGTTTTCTAGTAACCCCAGTATTTTGCCTTTGGCCTAGCAATTGATTTTAGTCTCAAGCCCAAAATAAAGTAAAAATCTTCCCTGTTAAATTGCATACTACAACTGTATTGAGCTAGCATTGCTCTCCCACCCTGCAAACACTAACAATTTTTCAAGGGATGCATTACTATGCGAGTAAAATGGAGATTTATATTTTTTTCTCTCTGGACTTTTTTTTCTTATATATGTGGTTGTGACTCTACTTTGCTCTGAGGGAAATGCTTGCTTATCTTTGCCTCAAAATGCTTCAGTTAAATGCCAAAGACCATTCAACTCTTTCTATATCCTCAATTGCAACATAACTCCTTGCTTCCCTCCTGGAGCTGTGGGGGAGGACAGCAGTGAAGCAGAGCGACCTGAAAGTAATAAAGTCAGAGTAAACCACAAAAACCTTGTTTAATTACTCAATCTCAGAACAGAGACTGAAAAAAGCAGCTCTTTCATTCTACTCTTCCATAAAATGACCAGAGCCAACAAACAAATGACCACTGCAGCCCATTGCTGCCTGGTAGCTGAGGGAAAGGCACAATCACCCATTATCTGCTTTCAGACTCAGTCTGCTGATTGAAAAGCGTTGGTTAGTTCAGACTGGTGAAGAACAGTGAGACCAGGAGGGTCGTCCACATATAAAAGCATTCACTGTGGAGCTAATACCATATATTTGTATTTGAACAGAACAGTGTGAACCCAATTGCCTGCTTGTCACTGAGCAACCCCAGTGAGCCTGTGCCTTACACTGCCTCTGGATCATCTAGACTGCAAACTATTTAAAAAAAACCCATACATTTGAAGTTTACTGAAACTATGCTGACCATACTAAAACTGTATGTATGACAAGTAACTTACTATAATTAGGTTATTGCATGTCAAGTGCTATGTTTTCAGAAAAAGACAAAGAACAAGTTCAGGTCAATTTGGGTTTCCTTGTCACAGAAGCAGTTGGAGGTGCAACCCCCCGTGATGGGGCTTGATTTTATAATCAACCCTGCCTCTTCCAGGAATGTATTTTTGCCATCGCTTCTATACACACCTACAAATGTCAGGAAAGCTGACATGCCACAAAGTGCTGTCAAATGCACAGTAAGACAATGATTTTTTTTTTTTTTCCCCTATGGTGCTCCCATTTTAGCAGCCTTATCTGAAAGGTAAGACAGAGAGACAGATCTACATTTTAAGCCGCCGATGACAGGAGAGCTGCTGACCCAAAAATAACTGGAAACCTGAGTCCTCTATAAAAAGCACAGCTAGGGAACCATCACTGACAGTGCAAACTGGTGTGCTACCTCAGATTACCCCGTCGGTTTGTCTCGACACAGAGATGTCTCCTTGGATGAGGAAAGAGTTACCCTGGCTCTGCACAACGCGCTCTGCTTGTATTGGCAACCGGAAACTGGGACACCAGTCCATGGCCATGAACGTGCTCCAGGTTACCAAGTAGGCATGAAGTTGCTGTATCCAGTCCATATTTACTGACTTAGGCAATGATCTGCCCGTGAAAGGCCCTGTATCTCATTACTGGTTTTTTGCTAAACCTATCACCTTAAATAGTCTTTCATGATGTTTTCTAAGTCAGCCAAAACAGAAATATTAACACAACGGGAACAAAATGTTTTTAAAGCCGCAAACAGTGCAATGAGCTACTCCGTAGTAGCAGAAACATGTGTAGCAAAGCCTCGAGGTGACTTCTTTTGTGCAGGCTTCAGGCATGGAATAAAATAATTTTCCAGGTCTTACTGAACGCTTGCACGTAGGTAGTGTGATACAGCAGCCCCAGCTGCTGCAGGTGCTCCCCAGTAACTCAGCAGCCCAGCTAAGTGGTGCTGTGGGGGAAGCTGTATGGACAAAGACTCAAGGCTCACGAAGCTTCTCCAGAGTCGTTCCCTCATTTTTTATAATGGGCAAATAGAGGAGATTTGGTAAGTGCCAGCCACGTGCCCAATTCTCCCTTATGCCCACGGCGGATGTTTGGCCCTGCTTACTGCCGCCAGGCAGCTGGCTAGGGCTGGAGGTGTGTCTTAGCTCTTCCTAAAGAGAAAGAAACCCATTGCAACTAGAAAGGCTTCCGGAACACAGGTGCTGTTTTCTAGTACTTCCCCTAGGCAAACGATAAGAGCATTACCTTTGAGAGGGAGCTGGCAGTCACCAAGAGATAAGATGGAGAGGGGAAGGGAGACGAAGGGGATGTGAGTGGCAGGGTGTGACCGGAGAAGCAGAGGACCAGGCAAGGTCATGCTGAATGATGCACCAGAGAACAGAGCAGGAGTTTCAAAAATCTTGTCTGCACTGCCAGTTACTGCTTCAGGCGTCATCTCTGTGACACTTAATGTCACGTACTGGCACAAAAGGCAGGAACTTCAGTCACCAAGGGTCCGAGCTAAGAAACTGAAGTCGTACTGTCCCATGAATAGTCTCATTATATGTACAGAGGCAGCATACTGATCTGTGTGCCACACATCCATCAGCAGTCTTCTTCCCGGTCTAGCCCTTTCATGACTGTTTTTTCTCTGTGCTTGTATGTAGCTTGAATCCAAAACAGAGATGTTTGCCATGGTTGCCTGCTCACACACTTACCTCCTAACAAACTCTCACATGTCGCAGTGGAGCTTTAAATTTTTTTTGCTCACAAGCCAAGAATAGAAAAAAAATTTGAGTGAGCCAGGAAAATCCTGTATCATCTGTTCATCACTGTAAGCCCCTTTTGCTTCATGTAGAGTACAGGACCTCCTGCTGTTCACTTGTACATGGTCTCATCTACTGGTAAAAAGGATGAACTCAGAAAATTACAGTTCGGGGACTCCGTATCACATCTTACAGGGTGACTAAAAATCATCTGTTGTCCCCTGGGAAACAGCAGATAGGCCAGCAAGGTGACAGTGAAACTGTCGATCCATAAGACCCACAGAGCCAGTTAGCAGCCAGGGCACAGTCTCTGAAGAGCAGTAACATGGGATGGACCTTCCCTGGGCGACTCACAGCCTGCAGAAGACAGCACGCTGCCTCTCGTGGGCTGTCCAACCCTCCCGCATCTGCCAGGGATCCAGCCTGCTGGGTCCTGCACGTGGGGCCTTGTGGGATGCAGGACACAAGCAGCAAGACACCCCTGCTGTGGCTGCATTCTACAGATTTTTGTCCCTTTGCTCTAGAAACAGGTAATGGATACAATGTGGGAACTACAGTAGGGCCTGCCACATCCCCAGACAGTGTACTCATCACCATGTGTGGGAGGGGAAAAGCCATCACCACCCTTCAAATGGAACGTCTGAAAGTACTTTTTCACTTAGGACAAGGACAGTTACATGCCAGGAAGACAGATTTGTGGGCCTGGCAACATCAACCTACAATGTAGGGCTCCAGCTCCTTTTCAACAAAGCAGACAGCCTATAACTTTAACTGGGCATTACTTCTGTTCCACAAAGCAGTGACTTGAAGCAGCCCTACTTCAACACGTGAATCAACATCCACTTCACATGGAAAGCCCATGTAGCAAATCCCTGTTGACTTTGCAGTGGCTTGGAAAGGAAGGTGTTTGAGCAAGCCCACTCTGGAACTCCTGCCTGCCTTCCAGCTGCCCGGCTGAGGCCTCTTGTCCTGTCTTTCTGAAGGGTAAGAGGGTCAGGTTTTGGAGCAGGCCCCTGCAGCACCCTAGCCCCCTGCTCCCCTCCAGCCCAGGTCAGGCACAGAGTCCTGCCAGGGAGGGGTCTGCTGGGCTACCCCTACGAAACACTCCGGCATGAGAACCCTAAAAATACCCGGAGTAACGGGCCTTGGCCATACGTAAGCAGGCGACACAGTACGGCATGGAGTCTTAGCGCGGGGGACAGAAGGCAAACGAAGGGGGAACGGCGGGGCCGGCACACGGCGCTTCTGAGCCGGGCCAGCCGCGGCCGCCCGC
>NW_010226187.1:0-17697 GCF_000690775.1 Eurypyga helias
TTTTCTTCACAGACTGGACCCTGTCCAGTTCTGATTTTGAAGCCCTTTCACTGTCTTCTCCAGATCTACCAGCAATTTACCTGAATAGGCTAGAGAGGCTGGGATTAAATGCTTATTAAAATCACTGCTCCCTGTCTACAGACAAATGAGTGAGGGCAATTTTTATGTTTGCCATGTTTAATCAAGGAGTTCAGATTAGGTACTCTGGCCCTGGAGGTGCCTTCCAGGGAGAGGCAGGACATATGGTGAACAATAGCTTATTTTATAACAGTTTTTCCTTCCTTGTTAGGATTCACAGAAGATGCCAGCACAGCAGCTCTAAAGACCTGCAGAGGAGTAATTTAATTGTCCACACCATGCTTGTGTGCAAGCCGCAAGCATTCTCAGCACAGCAACAGATCACACCTTCAGC
Organism: Eurypyga helias; assembly: GCF_000690775.1. Taxonomy (NCBI): domain Eukaryota; kingdom Metazoa; phylum Chordata; class Aves; order Eurypygiformes; family Eurypygidae; genus Eurypyga; species Eurypyga helias. Next base: position 413 of record NW_010226187.1, read on the forward strand.
ACACCCTGGGGAGAGGCTGACCTCAGGCGTAGGCAAAGGGACTTTCTCTACCAAGTTTCAGGGCAGCCCTAGCCAGAGAAAGGAGATTTTCCTCTACACCTGTGTCTTGCTTGGTGTCCCTGTCCCTGCTCCATCCCTTCTTGCTGGTAGAGAGTCTTTGCATCGATCCTCTCTGAGTTTCCCTGCTCCCAGTGAGCTGAGAGTGTGCATCCAACATCTACCTGCCTTTGAGGCAGAAAACATATAAAACCACTGGTTCCTATGATGGCTGTTTCTCATCTGTGCTACTGCATTCTCCTCCCAGCACTCTAATTCTCTCCTCTTCAACCTTTCAGTTTTTGGCAGCTACAATACACTTTTTTCCTTCTGCTCTGGCTGCACCTTTGGTACCTCGCTTGGCTCTCTGTCCCACTTTTATGAGGTCCCTGCTCCTCTATCTCTAATCAGCCATAATGCTCAACTCTTTCATTTCCCTTGTGCTCCCTCTCATTTCTCTGTCTTTTTTCTCCATCTGTCACTTTCCTTGCCATTCCCTTGCACTGGAATAGCATCAACATTTCAAACATCGCTATTCTCTTCTAAGCCTCCTCCCACCTCCTTCTCCCACCATTCCCTTGCACTAGAATAGCACCAACATTCCAAACATCGCTATTCTCCTCTTTTAAGCCTCCTCCCACCTCCTTCTCCCTTCCTCCACCTCCTCATTTTCAGCCTCACACTAAGGCTTACATTCTTCTCCTCCTTGACCTTCTCTTGGCTAAAAATCAGTGTTCCTCTTTGGGAAACAACCTTCCTTTAAAAATATGCAGGAACAAAGCAGCTTTATTGCATTAAATACAAATCGACAATGCTTTGGAGGATTACATGTTATACCTCCACTCCCGGCCACCTGTTCACCCCTTCTCTTTGGTACTGAAAATTGGAAGCACTTCAGTTTATTTGGCAACTTATATTGATATGGCCTTTAAAGGGTGGAAAAATGTGATGGTAGTTTTGTCATGGAAAAAAACCTATAAAAATTCATCTGAGCTATATGTTTTTCATGACAATTTCCCTTTGAATACACACAATAGATACATAAATGTGCATATATAATTAGGAAAGAAAAATAAAAATCCTTATATATTTTCTTTTGTTTAAGTTTTTACAAATACAGCTCATTCTGAAAACAGTATGGCCCAAGTTATTTTAATGTTGTTTATCACTGCTTTCCTTAAGTCATCTTTGTTCATCATCTCAGATTTTATATTTGCCTTATTTAGACTGTGACACTAAAGGAGCATGAACTGCCTTTCTCAGTCTCTATAAACTGAAAGATCGTATCTGGATACTCAAGAATATAAGATGACAAATGTATATTTATCATGTTACATATATATATGCATACAAATGACAAATAATAAAGGAGGAGTTTCTGTTTGTAAATGACCCAGTATGTCCATCCAGAACACCAGCAAGAGTCCAAATATTTCATATTACACTGGCTATGGTGCAACCCTGCACTTGAACAGGTGCTTGATCTTATGAGTATTACAGTGGCAGTCAGGGTACATAAAATGCTGTGGAAGTTAAACATGTGCTTAATTGCTTTTCTGAAATATGACCTACAATTTAAAAACAGCAGACTGGAGGTGGAAAACACAGTAACCCTTATTCATGCTCCTCAACCTAGTCATTTTAAACAGTGTGCCTGAGGAGGAAAAAACAATTCATAAGAGATCTGTATGTTTTCATAGCTACTTGGTGAGCAAAGTGCAGGGAATTCCCAGGAATGTGACTGGGCTTGCAGGAAGTGATTATCCAAAGCAATAGCGAGTTACCTCAAATGGGTTAGGCACAGGAAACACGTATATTCTTGTGACTGTAGTGGGTATGATGGAAATAGTATATCTGAGAAGGCACATCTAATAATTTTTTGATTTGGCAGCTGAAGCTTTTCTTTAGCCTCTGGTGATTTATTCAATAGCAAGCTGTTGGGCTCAGACAAAAAGGGGTTATGAAAATAAAGTGTCTCAAGAAAGGTCAGACGATCACTAAACAGCAGAGATAATGCAATGTCAAAGCTGCTTGGCTGGAGGCGAATATGCTGATGTATGGTTTCATTTTCTTGATTCCCAAGAGGTGTGACCTTTCTTTCCCTCCTCATCCTAATGATGTGTGGTCAGGATAATTTGTCAAAATTCTGCCTTGTTTGATTCTTCAGGAACAAGCTCTGCATTTAGAAAAGCAGCAGGTTCTTCCTCAAAATCTTGAGCCTCTGGGTCAAAAGAAAAATTAAATTTCAGCTTTCAGAGTTTCCTTAAACATTTCCTTAAGACCAGGACCAAAACGGACCTCAGCAAAGACTTTGTGAACCACTTCAAAATTAAGTCAATCAACAAAACCCTTTTGTCTCTAAGTTTATTTGTGCACAATTCAGTGTACTCATGCTACAGACTGTGAGAAGAGGTAAAGTCAAGTTTTCCAAAGCACAAGAATCGTGTAGGTCCATCTGCATTGTCTTTCAGAGAGGGCACAGCTCAGCCCAGATCCAGAAGCTGCAGTCCCTACTAGGGTCTGCAATTATATTTAATGGTGATACCTAGCAAAAAAAGTTTGTAACCCTCTATGTAGGAAAAGTCATCACAGCCTTGAGGAAAAGGGACTGAGGAAAAGTGCTTCTGCTGCTATTTCTGCTGGGTGGGGTGACGGTTTGACCCATTGCTTATAGTGAGCTATTGGGGTGGGTCATTCACTTTAGCCCTGTCACTCAGTGCTCCTAACAGGCCTAGAAGGGTCCTTATTCAAATGGTATAACCAAGTTATCCTCCTTGGACCTTCCCTGTCTTTTACAAATTAAAATAATGGAGGCACAAAGAAGGAAGGGGAAGGGGACAAGGACAAACATCAGAGATAAGAAAGGCAGGGACAGGACAAAACACGGGAATATAAAGAACTATAGGATCTCAGCAGCTAAAAGCCTGCCTGAAAATGAGATAGCAATGGGAGTATGCATCATGTATTTAAGGGGTAGGCAAAACCATTACAAGCCATTTTTCCAAACCCCTAAAACACAGGAAACAGGATTATTACAATGAAAAGAAATCCAAACGCACAATAAAACATCTGAGCAATGTTAATTACATCTTGTAGAATGATGTATTTAGGGATATTATTTTAGTGTTCTACACTAAGCTGGCTTTTACCCTTTAAAGCATTTTTTTCATTGTGCTTCTTTCTCATTGCATGCTCCTAAGAAAAAGGATCCTTATTTTTTCATGAGACGGCAAAGAAGGACAAGGAGACAGGTGACTCTTGTTTCATTTGAACCAAAAATAAACTTTGTTTGAGGTGTGGGTTTTCTTTGCCAGTTGCTTTATGAAACTATACAAACAAAATGATGGGTCATGGGCTCCAGGCTGTTGGGGATGATTGTGCAGGCTAATGTGAATAACATTACAGCACGGTAGAGTGAGGAGATGTCCTGTTACTAACCCAGGAGCATTAATAGGCCAAAGTGAAAGACCATTCACTCAAATTTGTTGATATGAGAGGGTATAAAGAGAAATTCTTTTGATCTTGAACCAGCAAACACTTGGACTGAGTGCAAAGAGAATTTTTAACTGAAATACATGAAATACATGCTCTGTGTCATGGTAGCTGTATATGTTTAAATAAAAGGAGAAAAAGGAATGTTTGACTGTAAAATAATCAAGGGGACAGTTAAAATCAAGGCACAGATTGTGAGTGGTGTGATCAGTGCCTAAAGTCTGTTAGGCTATCCCTACACTATATGTTTTTTTCTCTTGTTGAAGCACAACTCTGGTCTGAAATAGCAGTCACAAAACTTCCTGCATCTCTCCAGAGGGTGCCTGAGGGCCCCTTTCAGCTTGAAAAACTGTGATGAGAACCAACCTTCTCTGCCATGCCTTGCTGTCCACAGGCTCCTATGTCTTGGTCTCTACCTGGTACTGAGATCCAGCTGTCTCTCTCCCATAGATAACACCACAAGGCAGAGAGTAATCCAGACCCTGCTGGGATCTTGATTAGTATGTAAATTCATAATTTAATCAAAGGTATTAATCAAAGCAGGTCTTACAGACACTGTGCCCAATACATGAACTCTCTACACATACAACATATTTACAAGGCCAAGAGATAGGTATGAAATGGACAGTCCTGCAAAAGAAAGAGAGTAAGGGTGACAATTTTAGTGAGCATAATATCAGCATTTACATAATAATGGCATTATATACCATGCTGTATGAGCAGGTTTTGAGCATTCAGCAAGATGCAAGTAAAACAATGCATTATCATGTTGAGTGCCTTATAAAAAAAAGACATAGAAATCATGTTGATGTTTTATTGACTTACTGGTTATAAAGTTGTAGTAGTGCCTTGTCTCAGGCATCTGTGCAAATTAACACCTTGTTTTCAGGCCATCCTTTTGAGATGATAAAGCTATCTGAATATTTGCCACCAAACTGAAGCTTTGGTCATGCTTTATGAGACTAGAGTTGGACATCAGATGTGCTATCAATGATGTCTCCAGAATTTTAAAATAGACAGCATTCACCCATGAACAGTGAACAACTGCTAACAAGGACAGCATGGGTGACTCCAGTCAACAGTAAACACATATATACTAAGGACAGTGCCATAGAGTACCATCCTCCTTCCCTCTTTTCTGGCTTTTAGTTTTGGAAGGATTCAACCGTCCTGAATGTTTTTCATAATTTCTGGCAAACCAGACGCAGACTGGACCCCCTGCTAGAACTGCTGCATCATCATATCTGTCAGTATTACCGATGACACAGTTAATTTCTACTGCTTTTTGTTTTCAGGGTGTTCTGGCATTTTTTCTCTTTAGCCAGCAGACTATCAGCCGGTTGTCAGAAGACCATTTCTTTGGAGCTTTTGGTTTTCAGTCCTAGTACAGATGCACTAGGAATCACATTGGATTCCTTGCTCTGAATCAGTAAACAATCCTTCAGAATCAGGATGTTTTACATGTGTCATGGTTTAACTCCAGCCAGCAAAATATCATGAAGCTGCTCTCTCACACACCACACACGCCCTTCCTCCAGCGGAGGGGGATAATCAGAGGAAAAATACAAGGAAGCTTATAAAATTGAGATAAGAACTATTTATTAATTGAAGAAAATTGAATAATACGTATTTAAAAATTAATATATGCAAATACTACTAAATAATTAAAATAATAGACAATAAAACATATTATACAATATGATGCAATTGCTCACCACCCACCAACCGATGCACAACCAGGTCCTGAAAAGTGAGAGTCAGAGCCATAACCATACCAGTAAGATATCATATCACATCATATCATATCATATCAGGGCACGATTACCAAAATAACAGTATAAGAAGTAACGGGTTTGGGTATGGATATATCAAACCTGGGACTGTTGGGGAAAAAAAATTATTAGTGCCAAGTTGGTTATTTGCAAGGAGGCTGGGCTACAAGGGGTCCCTGTAGTTTTTACTGTGAAATATCCGCTTCCATGTCCAGGAGGGACATGACACCTCTCCTGGCATTGGTAGGGAAACCCTGGGAACTCTCCTCTTGACGCCCATGAGGGCCTCCTGCAACACACATAACTTCATTTTCAGTTTGTATTTGTGGGACTAAATACACGTAACACCCATAAATTACCTGGGGTGTGGGTGCTTTCTTTTTTTCTACATGTGGTGGATAGAAATTAGATGTTTGAAGGTGAAGTTCTCTGACAGATATGAGAGACTTAAATGTACTTCGAGTAGAACATGGTATGCAAGAAACTGCAGTCTTGATGAATCTTTTCTAGCAATGAGAGTCCATCATGTGGCCCCCTTGATCCCGTAATGTGAGGACATATGCTTCCATTATCCCAGGCAGAGCACAGCAGCCCTCCCATACACAGTGGATCACTTTTACTCACTGAGCATATTCTTAAAATGCACATGCCATGGGCCATGATACCTATAACTGCATTGGATACCCTGTTAAAATGGGTCTAGAGAACAAAATAGGGTCCAGACAACCAGTCCTGAGTGCAGCAGCTGAGGGAGCTGAGGTTGGTTGAGGTTTAAATTGGGTATTAGGAAAAATGTCTTCACTGAAAGGGTTGTCAGGCATTGGAAGGGGCTGCCAAGGGAATTGTTGAAGTGACCATCCCAGGAGGTATTTTAAAGACATGTAGACATGGTGCATGGGGACATGGTTTAGTGGTGGACTTGGCAGTGTTAGGTTAATGGTTGGATTTGATGATATTAAAGGTCTTTCCAACCTAAAAGATCCTAGGAAAATACCTGCCCAATAAGATAAAATAACTTAAGAAAATACCACTTTGTTCTCCCTGAAAGTCTAAACAACCTGTGATTCCAATTAAAACAAAACCATATTGGAGCTGATTGGTACTATTCCCAGCTCCCAGGCAGTTTCAGAATGCTTTTCTCTGATTGCTCTTGCTAGTTTTCAGGCCCTCCATAGACATTCACAGTCTTTGAGGAGGGTGTTTTTCTTACTAGCTGATTGATCAATATTTCCCAGGGTCTCCTGATAGCTGAATCCCTTGTATTTGTGAAATCTGATTAACAGAGCACTAAATTTCAACTAAAATTAAATCAGCAACACCCAGTGTGAGATCTGCTTTCTCCTTACAACTGCATAAGTTAAGCTTGATCTGTTGGTCTATTTTACTCCACAATGTGTTCATTTGTTCCTTTTTTATGTATTTTTATCTGTGCTAGTGGCTTTAAAATGATAAATCGACTTCCATCTCTCCCTACCCCCAATTTTTTCTTATCTTCTTGTCCTTTCAGAAATATAACTTTATGCACTTTATCTCTGTGTGGGGCCAAGTCTCTTGTCATGTAATGTACATCCTTCAGGAGAGAGCATTGGTAATATTGTAATAGTTTGTCAGCAGACTCATAGTTAACAGCTCTGTCTTTCTTGTCATAATAAGGCTTTTTTGTCTCCATTGTGTCTTTTCTTTGGATTTCTCTTGTCTATTTGCTTGCCTTATTAAATGCAGAGCACTCAATTTCTGTAATGTGTTATATTTTCTTCTGAAGAAATCTTTGCCTCCTATTGCTTTTTCTTCACTATGTGCTCAATCCCTCTCAATTGTTCTCCCAATTACTATCTCAAATATAGAAAGACCTGGAATGTCTTGGGGTACTTCCAAAACTGAAAATATTGTAGGAAAGAAAAACAGCCAGTGCACTTATTTCATCTTTAATAAATATACACATCTCTCTCTACAAGTGTGTTTGTCAGGCTAAATGCCATAGCAACTTCTTCCCTTTTGTTGTTGTTGATAGTAGAGATATTAGTCCAACACTTAATTGCCCTGTGAATGCTAACCCTACCCTGAAAAATTCACATTTAATAAACCAATTGGACAAAAGGAAGAAGAGGAAACAGGAAGAGAAAAAATTTGAAGTCCCCAGTTTAGCGATAGAGCAGGGAATGGAAATGATCCAGCAAGAAATGCAGCAGAAGTGGCCTCGAATGAGCCCAGGGTTGCCTACTTAATATTCCTGGTTTGGGCTCTGTGTATTCAGAATGGTGGTCTGCATGACTGTCATGGTTTAACCCTATCCATCAACTAATCACCACATAGCTGCTCACTCACTCCCTGACAGCAGGATGGGGGAGAGAATTGGAAAAGTGAGAAAAATCGTGGGTTGAGATAAGAACAGTTTCATAATTAAAGCAAAATAAAATAAAATAAAATAAAATAAATTTTAATTAAAAGGAAAATAACAAACAGAGACAGAAATTAAACCCAAAAAAGACAAGTGATGCAAATGAAAAAAAATAACAATTGCTCACGACCAACCCACTGACGCCCAGCCTCTCCCTGAGAAGTGGCCCTCAGACAGCTTCCTCCCCTAGTTTATATGCTGAACATGATGTCATATGGTATGGAATATCCCTTTGGACAGTTTGGGTCAGATGTCCTGGCTGTGTCCCCTCCCAACTTCTTGTGTCCTCCCAGCCACCTTGATGGTAGGGCAGTATGAGAAGCTGAAACGTCCTTGACCTAGTGTAAACACTGCTCAGCAACAACTAAAACATCAGTGTGTTATCAGCATTATACTCATGCTAAATCCAAAACACAGCACTATACTAGGTGCTAAGAAAAATAACTATCTATCTCAGCTTAAACCAGGACAATGACCAAAAACCCTTTGGGGTTTTACAAGTGTTATCAGAATCACAGAGCAACTGAAGTTGAAAGGGACCTGCTTCTTCATCACATGTAAAATATACCACACTGAGAGTAATAAAGAAATTTATACTCCTCAGGAGGTTAATGGATTCCAGCTGAGAAACCAAACAGAGTTGGACTGAACCTACACAACACGGGAAGAAACAAGACTATGATTGACATGTTTTCCTTTTTAGTGGGGTCTATCTTCTCTGTTTACCTTGTGAGTAATCACCTTGAGTCGATTGACTGAGCACACTTTATATTACAATGTTCCTTAAATGCAAAAGCATGTCTGAATCATATGTTTAATATTCCTTTCCCAAATTGATTTTCATTGAAATTTACTACTCAAACCACATAAATCAACTGAACGTAACAGAAGACATACATAACTAGGAATTTTACTTGTCTGAGTTATCTTAATCATCCCTGTATAACTTCACTGACTACAGCCAATAACCTTCTCATTTTATGTCATGCATCTTTACACGTCCTAAAGCTAATAATTTACAATTTTTGCTTCACATTAAAATAATGATCTTACTTAGGGTGGGGTCAGGGACAAGTGGGAATTTTATTTTGTTTTGTTTTCCTGGAAAAGATACCTGATTGCATGCTGTAATTGCAAATGCTGTCAAGTAAAACAAGCCAGTCCAGCTAAGCCATTTAGGCACATCTTCTCAAAATCCTCCATGAAATTTAGCCTTCTATAAGTACAGGACAGTGGCGTGCATGCCTGACATCATTGTGAAACATAAGAATCACAGGAATGGAAAATATGAGTAACAATGAGAAAGCACACCATGATGAGAAGATATACTTTAAAGAAGGAGAAACACTTCTGCTAATATAAGATTTACAGGATAATTTAAGCACTCCTGTCTCAGCTGTGTCTTAAACACTGCTGTTTGGTAGAAATACCATATATTTCCACTGCTCCAAATGTTATTATGCTGTGATGTGATGATTTCATGGTACATACATAGGATAAGTGTCTGGTGTCCAAGGTTTGCTCTGCTCTGGGTACAGCACCACTGTGGACCAAGGCCATGGCTGGAGGAGATCTCTGCGCACACAGGAGACATGGAGGCAGAGCTCAGACTGACTGCTAGAAGAGTTGGATGGGGATGTCTCACCAGGCTGCGCAGTCCTCAGAAAGGCTGAGCCTGCTTTGGTTTGGAGGTGCCCGAGGGGGTCACAGTGTGATGTGGGCAGGGTGCTCCAGCCCCTGGGAGTGACCCAACAGAGCAGTGCAGACATAGCCAAATATTCTACGTAACTCAGACTTGCTCTTCAAGGCCATGAGGGATCATGCCCAGAAATGGGAAACTCAGAGTAGAAACTCCAATAATTGCTCAAGAAAAAATCTCCTGGGGGTCATTTAAGCTCTAGTGTCCAAGAACATTCCAGAGAGAGGAAAAAAGATATTAAAACATTTAAATAAAGTAAATGTAGCTTTACCAAAAGCATGCAGTGGAAGTTCCAGTTGAACAGCTGATCTATTCACTGGGGGAACTAACCTATCGTGAGCCTCCTATATGGGCAAACTGTATTTTGACTTCATAATGAAATGATGGAGTAGAGGAGAGTGGTTTTTCAATTGACAGAGAGCATGACAGCTAATTGATGCAGAAACAGTCAGAAAAACTTGTTTCCATATGATTTGGGATCACTTTGGAGCTACTAAATTAATATGTATTGCTCTTCCTACAGTGCCTGAGTCATATGCATCACATACTTGGTCTTTACCTTGAGAATTTTAGTGAATGTAATAAATTCAGCCTTATAAATAAAAATAATCCAATTCCTGAAGGTTATAAATAAGATATATCAGTATATGCATGAAATTCTATATTAAAAAGGCAGATAGGAGAAAATAAGATATGCCCAGAAAAGACTGAGAGACTGAATTTGGGCCTAATATGGAAGAGTACAAGAATAATTCATCCTTGCAGAAAGATATTACCTATGTAGTATTATAAAAGACAGAGAGACTGCCAGGTTCGGCTTCAAACAGTTACATGAAACTCCAACTGGGAATACAGTTTAAATGAAATTCTGAAGGCAAATGGATCATCCTCACATTTTTGCTCAGAGACTGTTTTCCTGTTGCTTTCAACTGCATTTGGATAACACATTTAGAGAAGAATGAAGGAAATTTCAGTCCCTCCAGTCAACATGTTGGATTTGAATGTGTGACCTGGTGTATCTGTGCTACAGAAGTATTTTTCTCCACATCTATTATCCTGCTAATTGTAGAGAGGTTACACGCCTATAAAATGCAGATCTTGGTGTATTCTTCTGAAAAAAAAAGAAGGCAGGATGTAAGGCTTAACTCATTAGCAGCTCCAGTGGACTTGAACCCTTGATGGTAGCACATGGAAGAGACTGCCTGCTGGCATTGTGCCATTGATATTCAACACAGAAGGAGTGTTTGGGTTGGATTTTTTTTTCCCCATATCATTATTATCAAAGCCTTTTAGATGCAGCAGGCCACTTTTTTCCAAATATTTCCTTGATCTGTGGAACAGGAGTGTGTCACATGAACAGGTTCTGTCATTGACGCTCATCACTCAGCCCTCTGGTGAAGCAAGGACACTGCCTTGGATATCAGCTGGAAGTCCCACTCACTGAGGCACCCATAGGTGGACCCATTCATGGAAGAATTAATCAGCAGTGTATTATGCTGTCTTCACATGAACAGGTTCATTGGATACTCACTAGTGTCTAACATCCTGTGTCAACGTTGTCATAACTTTAGATCCACATCTTGGATCTTTAGAGAAGTCCCAGTTTGTCCTGAGAGAAAACCACCATGTGAGGGGTTACACTTCCATAAGGAAAGGGGGCACCCATGTGCCAAAGCCCTACCCCACGTGTCAGTCTCCCAGTCAGAGTCCAGGTCCCTGGTAAGCAGGACTTGAACAGCCCTTGCTCATCTGGATCAGGAGCTCAGTAAGGTGTGTCCCAGGGAGATGGACATCTGGAATCATCCTCCACAACCTCAGACAGCACTGGGAGCAGGACCACAACCTCAGACTCAGCACTGGAACTGTTCCTGGTGTCTTCTCTGATGGTTTGTGTGTCTGCATGTGTCAAAAAAAGTATGCATAACGCATGGGGATGCCGGGATCTGAGCTCTACCCACTGCTGGGATCTACCCTGCTTCTGGGTAAGCACTGGCAGCTCCATCTGATTCCTTTTGTGCTTTCTGTTTGGCTTGTGAACTTCTCAGAGCAACACATGATAGACAAGGTCTGGTTTTCCAGGGCCTCAGTAAGTCCTTGTAAGAAATCAGGAAGAGATTTAGCATTACATATACAAAGCTTATACAACTCCTCCTCCTCCAAAGGCTTTAAATCATTCAGGCTAATCTAATTATTTCACCAAGTGCAGGGCTTGTCTGCCTTTATGCAAAACCCCCCAAACATTGTAAAGACTCCAAGTTATCTGGCCACCTTCCAGTTAATTAACTTAACACTGGAGGAAGTACTGAAAAACAAAATTAAAAGCCATCCAATTTCTAGCCATCCCAATTCCTCACAAAAAGTAATGGCATTACATCTGTCTTCACTCAGAATATGAAAGCTACTTTCATATGACCCTAACTCCCCTTTTTTATTCCACATTCTTAATCACTATTTGATTAAAAAAAAAAAAAGGCACAAACCCACATACAACTGATTTCAGTTAGACAGAGAAATAATACAGGCATTTAATTTGTCGAAATTCAAAGAAAATCATCAAGCCCAGCAGATTCTATTGAACCTCTCAGACAATACAGAGCCCTTGAGCAGCCAAATGAAAGGTACGATCAGAAAAAAGAGATGAGCATGTTCCCCGAGGGGTTGCCCACATGCTTGAATCCTTGCTGGATCTAGGGGCATGGGGAATTCAGGCAGCCACGCAGGTACACGGCAGCTGCTTTCCCACATGGCTGTGAGGCAACTGCGTAAAACTCAGGGGGTGGCATCTATGTCTGTTGGCACCTTGGTCATACCTTTGTTCATGGGTTGCTTGCAGTGGGTCTGGTTGTATGTGTAAAATTAAGAATGCATGAAAATCTTTGCAAGAAGGCCATCTCAGTAAGCTTCATTCCTGTACACCTGGTAAGACTGCTCAACTTCCTTTCTCAAACTATCCCTCTATTTTCAATAGGATCATGTCCTTTTTGGTAGCATTTCTTTTTTCCAGGATCAAGTTTAATAAATATGAGCTTAGTGCAGATAGAATATCTGAGCTGCCAGCATTGTTTCTCCCACTACAGCGTGGAGGTGGGAGAAAAATGACATGTCAAAGAATAAAACCAATGATTTCTGCTAGAGCTGGTGTAAGTCAGACTTCACTTCTCCGACCCCAGGATCCTCACATCTACACTTGCTAAAAATCCAGGGGAATGAAAACTAGAGTTAAACCAAGGAGAGTCCGTAACTGGCTGCGGAATCCCACCCCGATCCAGCCACTGGGCTCTGCGTCTTGATCTGTTCAAGGAACGCGATTTGGCAAGCTCAGATTTTAAAGACAGCTCCTGTCTTGGTTTTTAGTACTACCTACTCCTCAGAGCAAAGCAGGATCTGAGTCTCAGTCAGAAACCCCCGTGCTTTGGACCCACCTCTGCCAGCGGTTCATTGCAGCTTGCTTTCTGCATGTCGATCCACTCTCCTCAACCTCTGAAGTGTGTGGTAACATTCCTTCTCTCCCTGGGGCTGGGGGAGTGAAAATGGGAATATTTGTGCAGCCCCAGGAAGATGTGAAATTTTGCATGCAACACAACCACGCCCATGAGCCAGTCATAGATTTAGCACTAGCCACATTTCAGTGCAGCTCTGTGCTACGCAGTGAGAGGGAGAGTAAAGTGTTAATGCCAGTCAACAGAAAAACCCCATTTTCCATTGCACTTGCTCGTCTTAGGAGAGCTCACAAATAATGAAACTCACATAGGAAAAATCAATATTACATTAAATGACATATGTAAAGAGCTCTCCAAAGTCAACACCCAGTCAGGCTAATGAGCTACAGGACAGTCTTCCTGCACTGGTTGAAGCAATCTGAAATGTTCTGTATGCACAGGTCTGTAATATGATGTCTTTTCAGTATTTCTTTTATGCTTTTAACTTTAATCCTCCTCATTTATTCCCTTTTGCACGCAAATCTATTCTTTTCTGCAGGAGAAATAAGAACATCTCTGTCCTTTCACATTTTCTCAAGGAGATAGGTGTAAGGATGTGATCTTGCTCCACTGGTATCAGGGAAATGTTGCTGTTGAATGAATGCACACACATCAAGCTCATGCTGCAGAAAGATATACATGCATTTACCCCTCAGTGATCCTTGTGTTCAGTACCCTGAGGCCCTGAACACCCTCCATTGCTCACAAGTACAGTTAGAGCTGAAGGAATACGGCTTTTCACAGGTTATTCCTCCACATGACATGCAATGGCAGACCCATACGCAGTGCAGAACACAGCATCTTCCATCTTCATGCAGTGCATGACAGAAAGCAGCTGGTCCTCAGAAGTGGGCCCAGAGAAGCTGTGGATGCCCCATCCCTGGAAGTGTTCAAGGCCAGGCTGGATGAGGCTTTGAGCAACCTGGTCTAGTGGAAGGTGTCCCTGCCCATGGCAGGGGGATTGGAACTAGATGGTCTTTAAGGTCCCTTCTGGCTCAAACCATTCTATGATTCTATGAAGTATTTCAGGATTTGAATTCCCACCCATTTAAAAGGAGATCTGTTTGTAAGTGCATTTTGAAGGCCGGTGCCTGGACAGGACTTAGATCACTGCCACTTTCTGTACTTCCAAATGCAGGTTCCCCAGCCCTCTCTGTGCCTGCTGCTGACTTCTGTGGCCACTTCAAACCCATTAGGTGCTTATGATCATTACACTAACAGACTCTAAGATGTGTTTTGTATATGTGAGAAAATGCCTGTTGAAGAACTAAACATTCACCTCACATATAAAGGCTTCAAGCTTCCCAAACTGCTCTTGCCCCTCTCCCACCTCTGCGGCTCAGACTGAAAAGCAAGTGTATTACTTCAGGCCCCATGTGCGAATCGGACAAACACACTGTCCCTTTCATCTAAACATTCTTTACTTAGAGACTTCATCAAAACATGACAGATGCACATTCAAATCCTTTTCTTTATCCTTAAGCTATGTTCTAACCCTGGGTAACAGAAAGATGATCATGGTTGAGAAATACACCCAAGATCAGAAGACAGGGATTTATGTGTAATCCTGGAAAGTCTGGAAACACAGGATCAGCTTGTGTTTTCCGAGGGGAAAATGTACCAGTTTGATTTAGTGGGCACCTAGTAAATAGGGTTCTGATGTGAGGATCTGCATGCATTTCTGAAAATAACAAGAAAAGTCCAAGGAAGTCTGCTTCTACTAAACCCAGATTAAGGCCTAGGCCTCCCCCAGAACACTGGCAATTTTGTCTACTTAGCCTTGGTGAAAATGGCCTGGAAAACACAAGCTATCCTGGAATTCAAGAGTCTCTGGGCAGCCTCTGAAAGAAAGTGTCAGTGGATCTGAGCAGTGTAGAACAGTGTTAACTCATTTGCTCTACATTGACTCCTATACGATGACATTTACCCACTGCTGAAACAGGCCCCAGGACTCATATATCACTTTTGCCTAAGGCAAAACCTGCCTCCACAGCAGATGAACTATTACTGTACACAGTGGTACCAAACCCGAAGTGATTAGGGATTGTCTGTCCCACTAAAAAAATAAAATCAATGTTTAATGACCAGTTCACTGTTCCATTAGAAGAAACGGTTTCACTCTGTATACAGCAGTTCATACGATGACCCCAGGGTGAAATCAGTACCCTGCTTAGTCTTATTATTGTACCTCCCTGTGCCAAGCATCTTTCAGCTTAGCTCTCATCTTCCTTTTCTCATGAAATTTCTAAATGTCAGAGCATAAAGACATGATAACCCTAGGGAACTGTGTGGGGTACACATGCATTTCAAACAAGAGCTTTGTGGGTCCTAGAGGGAAACATTTCAATTTATTCTTTTTCTGTTCATGAGAGGATCTCTCTCCAGCCACTGCCCATATTACATTTCCTTTTATTCAGCATCACAGCTCAAAACCAGCTGGGGAACAACAGCGTCATTTCTTTATCAGTGCTGCACAAATGTCCTCAGAGACGGGTGGTTTTGTAATGGTATCCATTTCAGCTAAAAGGGCCCACAACCCTACCCAGGGAGGCACCTTTCACAGCAGATAAAATGAACATTAATACTAAATCGCACTCTCTCAGTGGCAGACTGCTAGGATTACACCCTGTTCCTCATGGTACGCTGTAACTTCCCAAAGCTTTTAAAGGATGATTTGCAGCTCTGATAACAGTGGAATGACTGAGTAGAGCACTTTTACAACACAACTAGCTGGTTTTATGCTGGTATAATCATCTTTCAGATGCAATTTTAACAGATTGCATCAATTCCTAGGAAACACCAATTAACACCCATTTGTACAGAAAAAGCCACAAATTAAGAAGTGCATTTGCAAGTGTCTGCTATAAGACATGAGCATGCTTTTCATAGTCATTTCCAAAATATAAGATCCATTGTCCTTAGGGGGTGGAATGGTCTGCAGTGTTAACTAGTGATCCCTGCTGCTTGAAGAGAAACAATGAGAGAGACCTAAATAACTCCATTCTCTCATCCAGCTTCTTTGACTCCTTAGGGTGTCTTCCTTACCTACATGGACACAATGTGAAATGGTATAACCAGGGTGAATGAACAGAGAGTTTGGATCTGATAGTCTTGAACACAGTGTGCATAGATGTGAGATGGTAAAATGTCAACAGGTGCTGTGTCTTTTACCCCTATTTGTTATTACAGTTCAGATTGATTAGGTCTAAAATATGTGTTCTGTTTACAGAAACAGGAAGTGTTGTGTGACAAGCCCAAAGATTAGGTTCTCTGTTGACACAGAACCCAGTGAGCCATCATCATTTACATTAGCTGGGGATATAACCCCAAATATCCCATAATTTACTTTTATTCCCCCAATTTTGTGAGCAGAAGGGAAAAACAAAGAAGTGGAGGAAGGAGAAAAAACATTCTGTTGTTTCCCATAAATTGACAGAGGACCTAAATGTTTCAGTTTCTCCACAGATTTAGGTGTTCTGTGTTGGACACAAATGCTTCACAGATACAGAAATTTGAGATCAATGGATTAAGTGAAATATTACAAGCAAACACAAGAAGGAGAGCATGGGCGAGATCAGAAGACATCTGATCGGAGTTCAGAAGACTCCATGGATACCTAGGGACTGCAGACAAAGTCCGTAGTCTGTATCTAGGGGAGCTGAAATGAAATGTAAGCCAATATAATGCAAAATGATTTCACCACTGTGCTCTTCTTTCTGACCTAGAAAAAAAAAAGGAAAGCTTGCTTGGTGTTTCTTCCCAGCTGGGCTCATAAAATGTCTCTGACTTTCTTCAGTGTATGTAGAGCTGGTTTTCATGTCTGCAATATGTTGCACGAAAGAAAGGACCAAATGTAGGGTAACAATTTACTAGTCAGGGGATGAAACATCCCCTTTCAATGCAAAAATCAACAATTCACTGCAACTAGGAAAAAAACACTCTTCTCCCCAGCAACATCAAAAAGGCATAATGCAGAGAGAGGTGCAGAGAAGTACTGACCTACCAGCTACTTTGGCACTTGGCAGCCAGGACACCTGTTTTAACTTCTCGACAGTGAGGATGAGATGTTGCAGATGTGGTGATGAGGGTGCAGAGAGAAAGGCACTCACAGATAATGGGGCAAGAAAGATTTTGAAAAGAAATTTTGGTCTGTTCAAAGGCATGACTGCTGTTGTAGTAAGATTTCTGTTTAAGACTTTAAAATTGTGTAATAACTGCTGTCACTGCTGGGTATTGTTTAGGATCATGAGAGCTGTGGAATTTATTACTATTTTGGTTACTAACTGCTAACATGTACTTATATATTTTATTGATATTTTCTGTGAAATAGGCATTCTACCTGATAAAAACAAAAATTCTTATAATGAATATTACTCCTTGAGAGAAAGGGTTGTTATATATATATATAT
>NW_010226188.1:0-1954 GCF_000690775.1 Eurypyga helias
CCCTTCACTGGAGGAGGGGAGGGGCGATTTCTGAGACCAGCTTCGTGGTATTTTGTTAGCTGGAGTTATACCATGACATATAGTTTTAAAAATCTGCAAAAGTATTTAATTTGCAAACCCAAACTTTTCAAGTGCAATTTATTTGTAATCCCTTTGGAGACAGCCATTACTACAGAGTTTAAATTATACGATAATGTAGAATTTTTCTGGAAAACCCCATGCTCCTAAGAGTGTCTCTAGGCAAGAACTTAAGTTACACAGAGAAGACAACGGTTGTGATGCAGTCATTTCAGAATTAGAAACTGTTTAATAGAAGAGCAGAGGACTCTGAGAACACAGCATCTTGGTTTGCACTATTTAAAAAGTTCCTCTCTAAACTGGATTTTATTTCTTTTTCTACCAGTTGATTGAGGTGTCAAGTGATAGGCACAACCAATGTGCAAAATTATAATCGCTAACCTTATATATGTATGTATAGTTATGCATAGGCACATACACATTGTGTATATAGCACAGCAAACATTAGCACTGAAAATGTGGACATTTCTTTATTCCAGATTCTAATGCTGAAATGGAAGTAAAAGCAGAAGTCCAAACAGCCTCCCCAAGAAGGGAGCAGCCTAGCTATACAAAGAGGCCAAGAAGTGAGGACTGACTTGCAGAGCCAGTAGTTTAAAATGCCAGCACTTGGAACATTAGTATTTTGTACTATCCCAAAGTTTTTGGGGGTTTGTTCTGGGGTTTGCTTTTTTTTTTTTTGCATGAGAGCATAGAAAGAATGTATTTAACCAAGGTTACTCCAGCCCTGATTCCAGGTCTGTGTTTAGACACCACAGATGCCACCTCATAATACAATCACTTTACAAAACCAAGAGTAACAAGGTTTATCCTTTACCTCTTCCTTACACAAGCAAACCAAAGCAAAGCAATTGCAGCAGACACAGAATGGAAATTTCTATGCAGTTGGGAATTAGAACAGGTTATTATGGATCCATTTGGCTATAAAAGAGTTGCCAGCTATAAATGCAATATAAACATCAGTGATGTTCCTCACGGATCTGTTTGGTATTTTTCTCAATTATCTGGATGCAGGATTTGAATGCACCATTAGCAAGTTTGTGGATGATACCAAACTGGGAGGTGCTGTTGACTCTCTTTACAATTCTGGCAAATACTACTCAGTATCTTTCATCCTCACATACTTTGACAGTCTCTGATACACTTAGATGTTACCCCTAGAAGCGATCTGAACTCTCTTTAAAGAAAGTAATAAATGTAACTGAAAGTTCCTAACAGTTCACAGCCTGTGAAAGCTGTTTTAAGTCCTGCCCCTCTAAAACTACTCAGACAGTAGTTTCTTCCTCTTTCCTACTCTCCAGGCATTCACACAGTAGTCTGAAGAGTCTGAAGCTACACTGACATTGTCTCCGAGTTACAATAGTTTCAAAGATAAAATAAATTTAATTAATTGCTCATGCTCCATGTATGCACATATTGTGCACACAGAACTCGTTTAGTATATTTTCATGCAATATTGTTTCATTATATATTTCAGAAGTTTCCTAGAGATAGAGCTTCAGACATCAGGAGAAGTGTGGCCAGCAGGTCGAGGGAGGGGATTCTGTGCCTGTACTCTGCTCTTGTGAGACCCCACCTGGAGTGCTGCATCCAGCTGTGGAGCCCTCAACATCAGAAGGGTATAGACTGGTTGGGGCGAGCCCAGAGAAGGCCATGAAGATGATCAGAGGGCTGGAGCTCCTCTCATGATGAAAGGCTGCAAGAATTGGGTTTGTTCAGCCTGGAGAAGAGAAGGCTCTGGGGAGACCTTATTGCAGCCTTCCAGTACCTGAAGGGGCTACAAGGAAGCCGGGGGGGACTTTTTACAAGGGCCTGTAGTGACAGGACAAGGGGTAATGGGTTTAAATTGAAAGTGGGGAGGTTTAGATTGGATATC
>NW_010226188.1:2020-16105 GCF_000690775.1 Eurypyga helias
TCCCTGGCTGTCTTCAAGGCCAGGCTGGATGAGGCTTTGAGCAACCTGGTCTAGCAGAAGATGTCCCTGCCCATGGCAGGGGGGTTGGAACTAGATGGTCTTTAAGGTCCCTTCCAACCCAAACCATTCTGTTATTCCATGATTTTTACTTTAAAGCTACAGGCAATAGCAAATCAGTCTATCTTGTTAATATGCAGCCTGTGGACTTAAGGAACTTCATACCTTTTACACGAAAAGTTAAAGGACTTAAATATAACATTTCAATGTAGGTTATTTTGCTCCCTTATGAAGCTTTCCAGGCTCCCAAAAACCAAAATAAAGCAAGTTTGAAGAGTGGTTTGTATCAAAGTTTATAACACTACTCCCAATTAAAAGTTTTTAGTTTGAGTAAGTAGCTAAGACAGAGTAATCATTTACAGACAACAGACACATTTGATCAACTTTCCAAGATACCAGTGCAAAGACACCAATGGCAGAATTGTCTACAGTTCATTTCTGGGAAAAATCAAAGACCATAAAACCCTACAGAAGACATTCAAATAAGAGTGAACTGAAGAATAGATTTCACCTGATACCAGGCTTAGCTTTGTTATGCTGACAAGTTGTGAACTTTTCTAGGCAATTGTGGAGTACCTTAAATTTTGTATCTACACTGGCATTCAGACAAGAATATCTGGAGAAGCTATACTCAAGAAAGAGTATAGCTTCTCCATAAAACAAGTCATTCAAATATGCATCTAAAATAACAAAGTAATAAAAATACAAACATGAGAAAAAACCTGGAGGAAATAATCACAAAAACTGAAATAGCTGGTTGGACAGTTCTGTAGGAAAGTTATTGACTTAAATGTCAAACTGACAAGTTGACATCAGTCAGAAGACCTATTAAGGCAATCTATAAAGAGTTCTAAGGGCAAAAGAACAAACAGATTACTCTCAGAGGTGATAAATTAATTTACAAAGCAACCTTCAAAAAAGAGAAATATCTGAGCTGTGTTTTATGTTGGAAGCCAAACATCAACCACATTAGGCATGCCCTGGGCAATGGGAAAGGCATGCAGAAACAAGCCACAAGAAACAATTCCATTACCAAACAACCCTAGGTGGCTGCAAAAAAGGACTTAAAATAATTATCGATATACAAAACAAGTGGCAAAGCAGCAAGAAGGGTACAAATGTACCTGTACTCCTACAGCAACATTTGATGACAAATTCTGAACTATGCAAGAAGAGAATCCAAATGTAGTAATTTGCAAAGATGTCACTACATCACAGTAAAAACATGCTCACCATGAATCAACAGGGTTCCCTCCCAACTTCAAAGCAGCTTGCTATCTCAACATGTTAAAGGTATTTTTTTTCCTAACTGAGCATCTATCAGTTTCTAATTCTGTGGCACTTACCAACAAGTGACACATGTCAGAAGTTACATATAGGAATTCCCTTCCAGAAACATTTCTTCAGAGAAATGAATTCTTGTTTAACTCTGAAATCTCTCAATGCATTCTGCATGTCACACTCCCCCCCCGCAAGAAGAAGGTGTTTTGATTCAATATAGACTCTGAAAAAAATGTCTTGCTATGCTGAAGTTTCATCAATTTAATTTTAACTAGACTTTAAATTGCAATAAATCCTAATTTCATTCACATAAATCAGGTTAAGTTTGCACATATACCTAATCCATTCAAACGAAACTAAATTCCAGTTAGGACAAAGTACATATTGTGCTGGCTTTGGTTGGGATAGAGTTCATTTTCTTCACAGCAGCTGTCATGGGGCTGTTTTGGATTTGTGCTGAAAATGGTGCTGATAACACAGGGATGTTATTGTCACTGCTGAGCAATGCTGACACAGAGTCAAGGCCTTTTCTGCCCCTCACCCCAGCAGTGAGAAGGCTGGGGGTGTACAAGGAGTTGGGAGGGGACACAGCCAGGACACTGACCCCGACTAACCAAAGGGATATTCCATACCATGTGACATCATGCTCAGCATATAGAGCTGGGGGAAGAAGGAGGAAGGGGAGACATTCAGAGTGATGGTGTTCGTCTCCCCAAGTAACCATTACACGTGATGGAGCCCTGCTTTCCTGGAGATGACCGAACACCTGCCTGCCTATGGGTAGCAGTGAATGAATCCCTTGGGGGTTTTTCCTCCCCCCCTTATACAGGCAGCTTTTGCTTTACCTATTGAACTGTCTCAGCCCATGAGTTCTCATTTTTATTCTTCAGATTCCCTCCCCATCCCACCGAGGAGGGGGAGGAGCGAGCAAGCAGCTGTGTGGTGGTCAGTTGCCACCTGGGATTAAACCATGACACATCCATGTAACTTTTATACCAATATAACGAATTTCATAATTGAATTGCAATTTGTGTTGGTTTATTTTTTTGACAGTTTATAGATTCAGAGTTCCTTATAAATATGTGCTCCCAAATTTCAACTGCTTTCTGAAGATTGCAGCAGCAGGGGGAATAGAAGAGTTACATGATACACATTTCCCTTAAACCTCTGCCCTTTTCAGTTGACAATAATGTAGCCTTATCTGTCTCCCATAAAAAAGGGTTAAGAAGCCCTAGAGCACTGTCATTTTTCCTGTAAAAACAGGAACATTTTCTACATTGGTATTTCATAATGCACTTGTGAAACTCCATGATCAAACCAAATCCCAAAACAGCTTCCAAATTGTTGCTCAGCTAACAAAACAAAAACCCAACCAACCAAGAAAAAAACCCCACTAACAAGAGTGCTAATAAGACACCACAGTCTACTTACTGTCCCTGTCCACTGATTACTGATACAGGCATACTGCACTTTCACCTCAGCAAATTGTATGTCTCTTACTCCAGCCCTTGGAAGTCAACCTTGACTATTTGTGCTGGGGTGGGGGAAGAAGATGCTTGGGAAAAAGATAAATGGGAATCATTTGCAGATAAACCTATATATTCTCCCCACATTTAATGCTAGTATGGTTTTGTCTTTTTTAATATTTAGGGTAAAGATTTTACACTTCAACCAGCTAAATCAGGCCATTCAAAAGAAGTCAGCTTCTTGCTTAATCTGTGGATAGACTAGCAGCCAGCTTTTCTCTTCAGTGAAGAATTGTCAGCTTCTCAGAAACTATTACCTATGATGTCATGTGCAAGCAGTGGAAACCGCATGGAAATACCATTTCTGATGCATATAACTCACCATTTTATGTATAAAACAAGAAGTACTCAAAGAAAAAGAATAGATTCATGTCAGTCTCTACCACTCAGAACAAACACTTTGATATCAAATACAAATATTTGATGTGATTGTAACTCAAGCACAGAAGACACCAGGAAAGTGCATTAGCTCAGATTTTATTGCCAATCTATCATGAAGGTTTAAGACAGCAATTACAAGATGACAGGTATTAACCAAAAGCTGTCTGTAACGTAACAGTAACGAAAACAGTATTTTTCAGTTTTACTTCCTTATTGGCAAATACGTATTTTTGAAGAAATGTCCCTAACGTAAATAAAATCTAATGAAGTTGGTCTACAGTGCACAGTAAAAACTGGAAGAGGCATCAGGAATGTCTAAGCCATGACAATTTCTCCAAACTAAAACCTGATTTACTAGTACGTCAACCAAGGTAAACGGGGCTTTGCACTTTGTGTTTAGGCAGCAGAGATTTTGTTTATTTGCTTTTTAAACCTTGTATCTTTCCTGTTACTTTGTAAAGCAAAATAAACCAACATTTACTCAAACACTAAATATTAAAGGCAGACCAAAGATCAGTATCAGAAATTCACCTACTAGGATCCACTGCAGGGAGCACAAACTGAAACTGCAGTTACCAGTTGAAGCAGCTTTGAGACTTAGTATTTTGGTACAGTAGTAGAGCATAAATTGCTCTCTATAAGTATTTAAGAACATGAATTCATTTGTATAATTGCAGTCAGCACTGCTCATGTCCTACAAGTGATTCAAATGAATGTATAAACTAGACTGTTTCTATTCCACTTTGTCCCTCTCCTTAATTCATTTTTTTGCCTTTGTTCTTACAGAAAAACTCTTATAATACCGGAGAAGAGAATTTCAGTTGTAAATGCAAAATGGTATCTTAAAACGTGATAAGTCACAACTTCATTTAAGTCTCATTTTTGGATGGGAAAAAAGCCCAAGATGATAAATTTCACATAGCCTTCAATTAACAGATTCCATTCAGTTTTAAACATCCTGATTTACATAAAACCAAAAAAACCTCCAGGATTACTGCACCATGTATATTAATTTTTGCTATACATATATATATTTCTCCATATATAGATAAGTATATATAGAAAGAAACCCTTCCAAGAACTTTCAGGCGACAAAATTCCTGCAATTTTAGACCATAAGTATGCACAGCCCTATGCAGTATGTTCTGGAGAGCAATTATTATGTAGTGTTTTTCACATTCATGTCTTGTTTATCCTGATAAATTCTTTTCTTCTGTAAACACAGCATTAAAAAAATAAGTAGATTAACAAATATTAACGAAAGTTTAACTGTTGCTTTTTGCAGTTAAACACAGTGAAGTAGTCTACATTTGACAGTGTCACGGAAAGATCCCTGTAAGGCTAAAATATTATACTTTAAGAAACATACACTGAAATTGTTTGGTTTTAACATGAAAAAGAATTTAACAAATTGAGGCTTCAGAAAGCTTATATTACTAACAAACATAAAAACACAAAACTTCAAAAATTCCACCCAACTGCAGCAAAACATTCCTAAGGAGTATTTCATATTAACAAACAACAAATAAGAATTTCTTGGATGAGAGGAAGGGTTTTAATAGAGAACAGGTTTGAAGGAAGCAGTAGCAATGCATGAAATAAGACTTAAGTTGCAATGAAACTACTGAAAGTCTTAAAAAAAGGTAGCTTTAAGTCTTCTCCAACCATTGGTTTCACAGGATGTTGAGGGACATGTGAACAGTATCATCCAGTATGATATTACAGTACACAAGACTTGGACGCAGTTAGCAATTAAAATGCTAGGAAGCCTAATGAAACCCACAATCAAACAGTGTAGGGAGTTACTGATGGACACTGGAAAAATGAAACGGCACAAAAGAAGTCAAAAGGCTTCAAGCAGAAGCCTCCAGTACTGCACAACTTGTAATGCATGTACTATGTCAAAAAACAGGCAGGTTACATTAGCCGAATCGGGAATGTTTTCAAGAAATCAGCTGGGTCTAGGAAATGCCATAACATCACCACTGTTCATCCTTAGATCAATCTGAAAGATGTATCTAGATGTCTGGTTTTAGAAAAGACAATTTTAACCCCTCTTCATAACTCTGATGATTGTGGTGCCCAGACTGAATATCAGTTACTTACAACACCATACAAGATGTAATTTGTATGTAGTCCAGAGCAACTTTTTTCCTCCCCTTCCAAACAAGGGGATACTCAAGTACAAGACAGAAGTGTAAAGAAGTTGAATTCAGTGAGAAAACCTATCGCCTTCTGTAACAAATATTAATTTACCACATAACTACCAATGCATTGTGTTTCTACTACTCACTCAAACACCTACTTGCTGTGGGTGTTGTGTTAGGTACCATTTTGCAGAACACACTGAATTGTTATGTTGGTTGGTCAGCTTACTGAGCCCATAAATGAACATTATGATATTCTGAACTAGCAGCTTATACCGCCTTAGAAAAGCCAAAGACTTCACTAGCTGTTTAATTCACCAGACTCCTCTTTTTTTCTAAAAGTTTGCAAATAATTGAACCCTAAACCAACTTAGAGCTCCAGTCCTGCCAAAGCAACTGCCGAAGAGCAAAGGGTTTGTTAGGATTGGGATGCAGCTGTGAAAGGGAACCAAGCCTCATTATTACAGTCTGCCTTTTGTGCTACTAGCTGAAAGAACTTCCTTGAGTATCACCTACACAGCATTTGAGATACAAACCTAAAGTCTTCAGGTACTATGAACATAGTTTTCAAGTGTTTGCGGAGTTTATTGGAATTACAAAAATAGAACTAAGAAAATTTTTATGTGTCTTACAACTGACTGTAAGCATGGTTTCCAAATAAATTATGTACCAGGAACACTCCTTCCTTTCCAAGGGGGCATCATATCCCAGTATTAAATAATTTAGCTTATTTCTGGGGTATCCATCAACTCAGCATGAAATACGGAGTTTCTAGTTAAAAAAAGCCTGAACCCTTCAGAAGGTGTGCAGTTTAAAATAGTCAGTATTGCATCTTCTACTAGCAATAAAGTGATTACAATTGAACTTTCTAATACAGAATAGCCTCTCACACCTTTGTCCTAAAGTGAATAGCATCTTCTAGGAGACAATACTTGCCTGAAGTAATTTGCTGATAAAATCTACTTACTACCTTACTCTCAAAAATTCTTATAATAAAACAAAACAAAGGTTATTTCACTGAAATAAGATTTGGAATGCAACTTTTTTCCTCCTTTCATGTAATTACATGAAAATAATTCATAATTTAATATTGATCTAAAATATTAAACAACTATTTGACTTCAAACTTGGACACTATGGTCAGACTGAAAGCGTGTGTATATTCAAAGGATAAAGCAATAAACCCAAAGAAGTTATTTGCCATTTAGTCAATCCCTACGTCTCTCAGTTATCTTAACCCAGGTTTAAGAGACTATACACAATATCTAACCCAGTGATTTACAGCTGTAAATGAGCAATCCATACAGCCATGAAAGTTTGGAACTAGAACACAACTTTAAATAGAAATATACATATTATACCTATAACAGATTTTTTTCTTTAAACTGCAGTTCTCCAGCTGAGATAACTATAAAAACATTAATGAACTCAAGACAACTTTGTTAGTACGTGTGACACCACCTTCAGGAAAACCTTAATCTTTTTTGGGGGGGAAAAAAAAAATCAAGTTTGATCTATCAAACGATCACCACTGAAAAGACTGTATACTGCATTTTATCTTGCTGGCTAGTGTACCTCAGAGAATTTTAAAGATAATTCATTTTTAAAACTCCATCTTTAAGACCTTATCAGTTAACTTGCCCCTTATGACTGCAGTGTGAACGTCACATTGTAATGAGCTCAGCAGACATAAAAATGTATTTGTTAAACACTCAGTGCAATGAAAGCAAAATTTTTTCCCTCTACAGCAAAAAAGACCTCTTAGAGAGACTTGATGTCTTACCTCTAGGTCACAACTGTACTCCGTGCCATCCAGAAGCATCACTTTACACTGCACAGTTTTAATTTTCTTGGGAGACTTCTGAGGAATGTTTTCTGGTTTCATTTCAGCTGTCTGCACTTCTTTTGTTTCCCTTTTTTCTTTTTCTTCCTTTTCCTCCACAACTTTTTGTACTCCTGTTTCTTTACCATCTTCTTTGGCAGGCTACATAAAATACAGTTAAAAAATGATTGAAACTCAAAGGTGGATACTCATCCATTTCTTTTACAAGCTACTAATAAATAAGATAATAAGCTTTTGTTATATGCATACTGGAAGCACAATAACCAATGTTGGCATTAAATGGTCTTCCTTTGAGGACCAGATGTTCTCACACTAAAAACGACAGAAGGTGCCTTTTTTCCCCCCCTTTCCCTGAAATGTGATTTTTTTTTTAATGGTTCAGTAGCTTTTCTTCCAAAACAGGAAAAAGTTTATCAAGAAGCTCCAGGAATTATACAAAACTGAAAACAAGTGTTTATGGAAGTCAAGCTATGCAGAATCACAGAATGGTTGAGGTTGGAAGGACCTCTTGAGATTATCTACTCCAATGCCCTTAGGACCACCTACAGCAGTAGATTGCCCAGGACTGTATGAGGTTGGGTGTTGAATATCTTCACAGATGGACATTCTACAACTTCTCTGGGCAACCTGTTCCAGTGTTTGGCCCACCACCACAATAAAAACCACATTTTTATTTTTGTTATTATAGATGGAATTCCATGGTTTTAATGTGTTCCCACTGTCTTTTGTTGTTTAACTGCATACCACTGAAGAGTTTGGCTCCTTTTCATTCTCTCCCTTCAAGTATTTATACATATTATAATATGCATAAGGGAATTTTGTAAGACTCCCCTTGACTCCTCTCCAGGCTGAGCAGTACCTGCTCCTAGTCCCTCCTCACATGAAACATCCTCTATGTCCTTAATCATCTTCACCACCTTAGAATGTGAAGGTGACATCTGGTACGGAACTCAGCACCATCCTTAGAATGAATCGGTAAGGACAGTAACCACAAGCATGATTTCTAGGTAAAAGGATAACAAAAATTTCATTTTATAAGGACTAAGAGGTAATCCATTTGTTATTTGTTGTGGTTAAGTCACTAAGGAGGTATTTGTGAGATCTAATGGCTTCAGAGACAAAGCTGACTTAAGCAGCTTCTCTTGTTATCCCTGCTCATTTCTACCACAGTGATACAGTTCAATGTTCCTCTGAACTATGCCAAAGTGTGAGGTTACACTGAAATTAGACATCTAGAATGGCTGGAGTAAAAAGTGTTCTGCTGCAGAGCAGGAACCTTAAACCAAGCTATACTACCCACATCTGTATCAACGCAACTGCACACAAGGCCAGACAGTAGCTGTCGTTCTGCCCTGTCCCTTTCCATATGATTTTTACAGAAGCCTTACATTAATTACATAAATCATGAATCAGGTCTCATTAAAGTTACTCCAAATCATCTGAGCCTTCCAACACATACCTGTGTTTCAGCACTACTAACGGAGTGTTTTTCTTCCTTGTCGTCTGCTTTAGCATTATGCTGATTTTCAGCCACCGCTTCTTCTAAGCTCTTTTTTGGCTGAGCCACCCCCTCTGCTGTCTGGCATTCACTTTCTTCAATTACTTTTTCTTCCCCTATGGTCCTTTTCTTGGTCTCATTTTCAGGCTCTGCTAAGGTGTATGATTTTTGTTTCTTAAGCCAGGGGGGAAGGAAACGAGAAATACCCTTGCTCTCAGGTGAAGCTTTTCCCTTCTTCTGGCTGCTTGGACTACTTTGGCTAGTAGGTGCTAGGACAGAGGAAGAATCTTGAGCTTCTTCAGAGGATGCTTCCCTGGACTTTTGATTTTCTGGAGTCTCTGATGCTTCTTCAGGCTTGTCCTTGGCTTTGTCTGGCTCCAGCTGCTCAGAATCTTTCTTTACTTCAGTCTCTGAGCCAACTTCAGTTGTCATTGTCAGAACTTACACTAAAAAATAAAAACAGTTTTGTTATGTAGCATTACTGCTTTTACTGACTCCTACATTATTTGCAGTAATTTGTAGTAATAACCTACAAGAGTTTCTAAATTAAAAACTTACTGGGGTTAAAGAAATACTTCTTTTCAAATTCTTAACTCACAAGTAAATCCCACGAGCTAAAACTCAGTGCTCTGCAGATAAATATATTCCAAAAATACTGCTGTAGAGAGCTAGATCTACCAATAGCTTCCTTGTCCGTGATAAAAATGTGTGATCACTTAAGTGCATTTGTTTTATTATAAGCTACTCCTAATGTTATTGGCCAGCATTATTTCATGAGTAACTTCAGCCTCTACTGGGCTCCTAGACTGACCAAGAAACTCAAGTTTCAGAAAAGCATCCAGCTTCTCTATTTAAACCACTGGATACAACCTCCTACTGTTCAATGACACTTACTAATAAGACAAATTTTAAGCAAAGTATTTTTAAATCATGAAAGAATGCATGTTTCTAGTTGTTCCTTTGTACATTAAAAAAGCCATCTTTGCCTTAAAAATAGGCGTAGTAACAATATCTATACTTAGACCTTAAATAAGTCTTCCATCCTCCTTACCATTCACACCTTTTCAGCAAAGGCACCATCGGTATGCTTACAGTTGATAGTAGCAAAACCAGACTTTTTTTAGATGGGAAGTTACAGCTTTAGCATTTGTAATTTTACTTTGCAATTAAATTAAGGGTGTATTTTCATAATTACCTTACCTCAGTCCACAGTGAACCAGTGGTGGGGATGAAATTAAATGAAAGAGCAAGCATACCAAAGAATAGGAAAAAAGGATGGCAAGCATGATAGTAATTTCAACAGTATCGCTGACTTAAAATTTCTAATACTTTTTTAAAACTCTAATAATGCTAGGAAGCGTACTTTTTCTTAAAAACCCAAAGATTGAGTTCATACTGATCAACAAAATCATACATAACTCTTATTCTCTCACCACTTCTGCATGCTCTTCCTTCACTGAAATTAAAGGCAAATCATAGTACCATAACAGGATGTGCGATATAATCTTTAATCTTAAAATTTTCTATTTCTTTACAGAAAATGAACTAGAACAAACAAGTTAGCTGTGTGGCACTGGATTTTGCTGCATTACTTTGCAAGTGTAATGTAAATTAATTTTTCTAATTTATTTAAGTGAGCCAAGAAAAATAAGCACAACAAGGTCAACAAACAAAGTTTAAAATGGCTAGATCCCATTAGAAGTCACTGATGTTTATCTATAACCTTCTTCAAACAATTAGTTTTAAAATTATGGTCTGTTTGTCTAGCCTGAAGGTTAGCAGGTTAGTTAAAAATCACATTTATAACTTGAAAACATTGGGCCCTCTCCATTAAAACTGATTGTTAAGAGTCAGGAGGCTAGTAGCTCAGGAAAAGCTGCTGCCCCCACTCCGCCCAAAAAAGAGCCAAGGAGAAGGTAATCCAGTTCAGGCCTGATGCATTTAAAGTGCAAAATGCTTCAAACTGCACTTGAAGGAAAGTAGTTTGAATCACAAAAGCAGCAGCAACATGTTGTCTCTAGGTTTCCAAAGCAGATTCATGAGTAGTCAGAAATGAAGTTAAACTAAGCCATTCCCAAAGACAAAAAGAAAAAATAAACTAATAAATGCCCAAAGATATATGAGAAGCCCTTCTGCCAGAAGTGGGCATACTGAGCCAAAGGAAACAAACTTCACAGTTCTCTCAGTAAGAAGCTTAGACATAGGAGCCCTGAACTATCTACAGGCAAATTCGTATTAAGCAAGCGTCCAGACCAAAAAAGCAACCACATGCTGTGAGCGTTTTTTGTTCATTACTTTAAAACTTCACCATCTAAACCAAAATATGCAGTAATGGGAAAATTAAAAGAAAAGTTAGTATCTTTACAGATATACAGCAGACTTCTGAACACATTTCAAGCTTAAATATTAGTCATGTAGCCATTTCCTTTACTTTTTATAAAACTCAAAGATTTAATACTGCTAATAGAGCTTGTAATAGATTATTATTATAAGTATTATTTATCTCAGAGGCAATAGGCCTCTGAAAGGCAGGTTTCCATTTCACTAGCTGTTGAGATTGAAGTATTTGCTATTTCAAGCCACACACTAGTTAGCTTTAAAGCTGCTACTCAAATTACATTTTGCTATCACCTTCATGTCTTACACAGAATTTCTGCTGTTCTTTTGTAATGGTAGATATCAGTCTTAATAATTACAATGCAAAAGCTTATTATCAAAAGGAACAGTACATAGCAAACAAGACAACTTTCCACAAGAGAAAAAAATCCACAAACTTCTGCTGATCAGACATCAGCAATCCAGTCCGTTTAGTCAAAATGGAGGTTGCATCATAGATGGTGATTTTTTTTTCCTCATGTGTCTTTAAGAACCAATTTCTTCTCAGAAAGTAGCTAAAAAAATTCTAGAGAACTTGATAAACAAATCTTCAAAACAACCTGCAGGAAAATCACTATTTCCTGCATGTGTTTTTAACTTCTCAAACCAGGTAGAAATGCTTGAAATACATGTACACACTAATAAAAATTAATTATATACTGTCTTGAAATTAAGGTCATATTGTGCTTATACAGTCCAATAAGAGGCATCTCCAGAAAAAAATCCTTAGAACTGAGCAAAATAAATCATCCTGTAAACATGTTCCTATGATATTGTTCTAACAAGAAAAGGAACTAAGGATACCAAGTTACACAACTTAACTGATTGATTTTAGACAGGATAGCAGTGGGTGGCAAACTTGCATAGTGTGAAACAAGAAAGGTCTTGCATCTCCAAGTGTCCAGGTTTTTCATAAATGAAGTTATATTTAAAAAGAGAACTTGGCTTTATGCTGCAGAAGCAAGGGAAACTTGTTACTGCCCCTGTCTGAATAGGTCTGTCCACACTCATTTAACGCCTTCATTTGATGCCCACAGCAGGGGCTGATTTTGTTCATGAAGTCAAATCTCCCACAAGCTTCTAACTTCCGTGGTTTTCCAGGGGGGTGGGGGGGCACCCTAAGAGGAAAAACCTAAATACTTGATACTCCAGCACTCTGACTGTTGTTCAAGATGGATGAATTTACTTAACACTGGCCAAGAGTATAATGGATAGCCTTCCCAAAATACCTACCTTCTCTAGCACATAAGCTTGATGTATTTCTTTTATCTAGTTTTGTTTTGGCACAAGAATTGGGTACCCCTTGAAAAACAAAATCAGGCCTACCTGTGTTTACCCACACTATTTCAATATTCTGTCAGATCCTCCAGTTTTGTAGTGCAAGGGAAAAACAGAGGTAGAGGAACAAGAGATTGGAGTTGCGCAGAGTCTACTGCTGCAGGTTGTAAAATATCTGATGTTACCTTCACTACAGTCCAGCAGATCAAGTACCCAGCTTATCTGGAAATGGGTTCTCCTGATCTGAGAGGGAAGACCTTGCAAGGTCTCATCCAGCCCTGTGTCTTAACAGCCAACAACATGTCAGAAAGAAAATGGAAATAAGAAGCAGACAGTATTTGCCTTAGAAGTGAAGACTTTGGGAAGACCTAAACCAAATTAGCTTGAAAATTTACCATTCTAGGTTTTAGCTGCATCTTTTCTTCCTGCTGTCTCCAATGAAGTACTGAAAATTCACCTGCTCTTACTACATTGCATAAACACACTAACTATTTTTGCCCTTTTAAGTTTAAGCTCTGTAACAGCTGTAGCAGGATAAGGTTCTCCTTATCTCTTATATAGCAAGGTAACATTAAATCTGTAGTTCATTTTGAAAGGAGAATGAGAATAAGAAACTTGCAACAAGAATGGACAACAGAAGGAACCTTAGGGAGATGTTCAAACAAAAGCATCACCGAGGTCTGAGAAAAGAAGGGGAGGAGGGGAAAAATAAATAGAAAAGTATCTTCACAAGTTTGGCAATTGGCATTAAACCCAATTCACGTTAAGCTACTAGTGATAACTTCAAAAAGATTACAAAAGGTATGGATAAGCTGGCTCTTGCCAATTGAATGTCTACTTAAATAACAAGAACTGAGGTAGGAGTCATAGGACAACAAGTATTAGAAAAACTTTTAATCCGTTTTCAGAAATTGCATTTGATATGGGGAACAGACATCTTGCCCTAATCATAACTCTACCAATTTCCCCAAGCAAGGGTGCCATCCAGGAAGCAACTGAAGACAAGAGCTATTCTCTAGCCTATTCATTCATCCCTTCCTCTCCCTTTTTATTCCACTGAGGCAAAAAAGTGCTGGCCAGAGTTCATACCTGAAAGCAGGGCAGAACACTATTCTTTCCTTAACACTTTCCTCTCAAAAGTTCAGATTTGTCAGGTGGTTGACACCTTTCTTCCAGTTCCTAGTATGAATTCTTGAAGTGGACCTTCAGTCTGACCTGAAGGATTCCTGACACAGATAAACCAGAAACAGAGTATAGAATCAAATATATTAGAAAACAAAGTGGCTCCAAGATCACACTTGAGTATCCTAAGAAGCAGACAAACTAAAACCATAGATAGCTTCTTTTCACTGCAGTTGATAGTCTGCATCTTAATTTGCTGTTTCTGTTACGGTATTTCTTATTCATCAGCACAGATGAACAAATCCAAAACCTTTCTCCATACATTTCTGATCTCTTTACGCTTTTTCCAATTATATGAAAGTAGGAAAAAGCATCCCTAAATTTCTTCAGTGACAGGTCCTGCACAACGACCCCCTGCAATGCTGCAGGCTTGGGGACGAGTGTCTGGAAAGCTGCCCCACAGGAAAGGACCTGGGGGTGTTGGTCAACAGCAGCTGAATGTGAGCCAGCAGTGTGGCCAAGAAGGCCAATGGCCTCCTGGCCTGCCTCAGGAACAGTGTGGCCAGCCGGACTAGG
>NW_010226188.1:16270-37097 GCF_000690775.1 Eurypyga helias
GGGAGCTGGGGGTGTTCAGCCTGGAGAAGAGGAGGCTCAGGGGAGACCTTATGGCTCTCTACAGCTACCTGAAAGGAGGGTGCAGAGGTGGGGGTTGGTCTCTTCTCCCAGGTAACAGGACAAGAGGAAAAGGCCTCAAGTTGTGCCAGTGGGGGTTTATGTTAGACCCTGGGAAAAGTGTCTTCACTGAAAGGGCTGTTAGGCATTAGAACAGGCTGCCCAGGGAGGTGGTGGGGTCAACACCCCTGGAGGGATTTAATAGTGTAGATGAGGCACTTACAAACATGGTTTATTGGTGGACTTGGCAGTGTTAGGTTTATGGTTGGAACCGATTACCTTAAAGGTCTTTTCCAACCAAAATGATTCTATGATTCTAAAAAGTAAATCCAATTTCACCTTTTATTCATTATTTGGGTGGATTACTACAAAGACATGGAGCACTCTGAACACAGAGGAATAAATTAACAATTAAATACAGTTTTCAACTTTGAAATCTTTAAGGAAGCAAAAACATCCCTAAAACTGGCTTAGTTACATCAATCCGCAACATTTACGTTGTACGTCCTCCAATAAAATACTGTTCTGTAGTCAAACATCAACTCAAAAACGCCCCATTTCTCCCATGGGAACTTGCAACCTTCTCTGTATTTATACATACAAACAGACATACTTTGACTAATGAATCTAATATTTTGGATTAAGTCCATTTTTAAGCACATTCCTGAAAAAATAGATGGGACTGAAGTCAAAGATCAGCAGTTTAGCACACTACTGAAAGTTTTTAAAAACTTACAGAATCCACAGGAAAACATGTTTTGTATGTATGAAATCTAAGCACCTATTTTCAAATGAATGAGATGACCTCTCAGAACTGAACTCAAACCTAAGTATTTAAACACTGAGCATGACAAGGAGGACTGTTTTGGTTTGCTCCTTCCCTGACGATCACTGTGCACAAAACCCAAGGTTAGCCGCAGAGGCTGAAGAGTCAGACTGCAGACTCTGCTCTTCCTGAGTCTCAACAGTGACCACAGGGCAGAAGCCTGTCAGAGTCCATCG
Organism: Eurypyga helias; assembly: GCF_000690775.1. NCBI lineage: Eukaryota > Metazoa > Chordata > Aves > Eurypygiformes > Eurypygidae > Eurypyga > Eurypyga helias. The sequence goes on from NW_010226188.1 coordinate 17,330, forward strand.
GTTCCCTGCACTGTGACAAGAGCACCCGAGCTGGGGCCTGACCCGATCTCGTGCCATCACAGCTCTTCTGTGTAGACCAGAAGGTAACACTGACACACAGAATACCAAGACCAATCCTGTAGCCCACATATAGCCCACAAAAAAACCCCAAATTATTTCTTTTAAGGCTCTTCCATGAACTGTGAAGACTTATGCAGGTGACTAAACAACTAAAGTGTTTTATGATTTAGACTTTTGCCATTTTAATATCTCCCACTCAAAAGATTTATCCCAAACATAAGCCAACTAAAACCCATTCTCTCCTCATGATTCTGCCCCAACCTCATCCTAAACTGGAAGCTCGTTTGCAAGGAGGTAACTAACCAGGTGAGCAAGCTTACCACTGCCAGTCTGCACACTGGTCAGCAGATGGTGCCATAATAGTTCTAAAAACTAGCTGCACGTTTCAAAGGTCAAACTTCAAACGGTAATAATATTACAATTTCAAGTGCAATTCCCAAGTTATGAGAAGTAACTGAATGTTTTCATAGAATTATTAACATAACAATTCAATAAATATAATTTCAGAGCCACACGGTGAATTACTACTTCATGACAATAAAAATTAGACACATACATTTTCATGTACACACACATTCACACAGCATCTAGGCTCATCTCCAAGAATAGAAATATCACAAAACATTTTCTTCCCAAAGGATCCTATGTCTATCAAATCCAATTTGCAGAGAGTTCCAGGCACATCATGGTAGGTACGGCCCCAGAGTTAATGGCAACTATGCTCATAAGCATCCTGTTACCTAGACAGTGAAGTCACTACTCAGTGTTTTGTTTGCCTTCATGTTTACATCCATGCCATCATACAGCTGAATACTTGCAAGCATACGTTTCCCTCCCAAATAGCCTACCTGCATTTATAGGAAAGCATTTGTGCCATTATATAAACACTGGAATATCCTCAAGTCTCTAGAGCTGATTTTTGTAATTCTAGAAAAAGTTACTGCAAATGTGTCATCACTCCTTGCAATACACAGAATACACAGGACTCACCAGGAAAGAAAAAAATAAAGCTCCCAAGTTTTCATAAAACACCTGCTGCAAGCCATCTCTATTCTGTCTGGTGAATAACTTGGTTACTACAACCCATGCACAACTTAAATGGATTAGTTTTAAAGGATCATTCCGTTGAAGATATACAATTCTCCAGAAAGGAAACATAATTTTACTAGAAAAAAACAAAACAAATGAGAATTCTTTAAATAGAATTTTGTTGTGTCTCTCAAAACTAGGTAGCAGCCTAAAAGTATATAATAAACCAGAGAAAATTAGTTTGGGAAACAGCACTTTTCTAATATTAACTGAAATACATTGAGAACTGCATCATCTGTGTAACAGCATCCATACAACACGCAGAGCTCATCATAAAAAACGACCCCAAAACTTTTAACGAAATCAGAACATAAATACCTTTCAAGTGCCACATGCAGCCAAGTTGCCATACTTGCATCAAAATTTCTTTGAGGTTACATTTAAGCAAATACACATCCTGCAGCTCTCGGTGCTATCTATGCTATACCCAGAGATAACAGGAATCTGTTCCTTCTGTATTTTCAGTCTACAAACACTCTGACTTATCAAGGCCAAAAAAAAAAATCTCAGAGTAACTTAATACAAATCAAGAAGTTTCTCTTTGCCAGAGTACGCATGCACATACAGAATCCTTTTCATCAAGCCAGTTTAGTGTTGTTTCCCAGCGCTGAAAATACGTAAGCTGATGAGCATCCAGCCGCCCTTCTGAAAAGCTGTATTGAACAAGAGTGACCCCACCCAAGCCCTGACACTGCTACAGAAGGGCATGCTCAGTGGAAAACCGGGATTTAGTTCCAAATTCATTCCAGCAGCCAGAAAATTAACATGGGTCAAGAGACAGCCCTGTTTTCCTGTTATCTATCCAACAAACTAAGAACCACACAGTTTGAGGAGAATCTCTGCCCTATCTTTAATATCAGTTACTTCGGCTTACAGTGGGTTTTGACTGTTCACATTAACCTCATAACCACAGTTTCAGACATTAAAGCAGCAGTGAGCAATCATTTGTTCTGAGTAATGTTGTTCCTCCAGTCTCCATTCTGTTCCTACAACCCCAACCCATCTCACCAAATGCTGTTTCTACAGTAGTGCCACAATAACACTGAAGCACAGGCCAACATTTCTTTTTCAAAATCTTATTTAAAGCAACTGGGGGCAGGGAAAGAATCTATTTGGGTTCTGTAGATCATTTAGCTTGTCCTCATTTGGAGGTGATTGTTTTCTAGATGCCACAATAAATTTTTCATTTTTAACTCCTATTCTTTTTCTTTATAATGCACTGTTAAGATTAAAACCAGTTTCTTTTTACACTTACCACACTAAATTTAATCATGCATAAAGTACACTTCCAGGGCACTTACAATACCACGGTTAGTCAAAGCACTTGACAACTTCAGGTTGAAAAATAATGTACTAGCACCCGAGAACTTCTTACAGCAAACTGAGAGGCTCCAGTGTAATAAAGCTCCTGGATGCTGGAATCCCAGATGCACATCATTGTTTTGACAAGTATCCATTTCCTGTTCAGTGGAAGTCATATAGAGAATTATTACTGTCTCACACGTTTAGGAAGTGTACAACAGCATGCAGAAGAGGGAAATAACTGCAATACCAGGATTCAAGGTCAGGAAAAGAAAGAAATGAAAAATGACTCGTGCTTTTGGTAGAACACTAGCAAGACACCTACAGGCAGCACACATTTGCAAGTGATTTTCATGGGCAGATGTAACCATTAACTTCACTTCACTAGTACATTGCGGCTAAATGTCATACAGATGCTGACACTACTGAGATCACATTCAAAATGCCTGTTAGCTTTTTATTTGAACTAATCCAGCTTTGGAACAATGGCCAGAAACCAACTGACAAATGCATTAAAACAGTTTGCTCTGTCATGTACAAGAAGAGAGTTAGAGACAAATGCTGTTTACAAAGCTTCAGGGTGTAAACATAGCTACAGAAGTGCCTCTCTTGGCAGCAAGATCAGCTGTGTGTTTCAACTTCCAAGTGCACTTAATTTTTGCTAGTGTCAAATATAAGCACTGGAGAGAACAGTTCTCTCTGACAAGCCAGGTTTACAGCACTGGTTGATGTTTGCATATTACTGAGGAAGACAAACCTGGAAAAAGTGACATTTATAAAATCATTAATGATTTTATAAAAGTGACAGGTGTGGAATCTTCTCCTACCACTGTATTTTTTTTAATGCCATTTTTCCTGATTTACATACAGGTAAAAATACAAAGATTGATAACTGCCACCACTTCCAACCAATAATGAAGTCTCAAACACTTGGTTAAATGACATCCCAGGCAATTCATCTCAAACTATCTTAATCCAAATTCCAATTAAGTGCAAAGTTTCAAGCCATGTGGTTAAGTATGTCTTGATTTCTGCACTGAAGTTGCCACTATCTCTTTGCGGGGTACACTGCTACTAGTATGTGAATGAACTCCTCAAGAGCCTGCAGAGATCGACACACATGCAAGTAAACTAACCCAGGCTATCAACTGTATAGCCTATTTTATAAAAAAGTAAACAGATGAACAGTAGAATATGTTAACATAACTCTCAATTGCTGCTGCAATGAATACTATTCCATATTCCCTGTGAGCTAGCCCACACTCCCCAAACCTGAGGTTAGCCCCCCTGTCCCCCGAGATGCCTTGTGTTAGCGTTTTAATTTTTGTGTTTGCAGCTAGCACAGGCTTTCTTGTGCTACTGGAAAAGAAACACTCCTTTGAAAGAGCAGAACCAAATTTTCTGTGTTTCCCCTTCCGCCTCGAGTAACTGTACCTAAAACGATAGATGCAAAGCAGGACACCGCAAACATTTTGACATGTTTACGGGAATATATCATGAAGTATTGAAACTACAGATAATCCTGCTCTTCTTGACAGCACGCATCTACTACTCCCGTGGGAGCACAACCTTACCAATCCCAAGCAACAAAAAGCAGTGGAGGAGAGATGCCTCTTAGCTGAGCAAATAAAACTGACAGCCAAGACTTCATCGGTCCCATAGGCTCTTCTGAATGCTCGTGTTTGATTAGAAGAGTGAAAACACCAGCAACTTCAAAGTTTGCTGCTTTTCATGGCACTGGCTTCACCACTAACACTGCCTGCTGCAACAGCTCAGGGCCAGACAAAGTGAAGTGATGCCCCAGAGGTCAGAAACATGCCTAATACTACTAATGCGGGAAAGAGAGCGAATCAGAATTTTACACTAATAACGCTGGTTTTTTGCCCAGACTTCAGCACTTAACATGTTTGTTAGTCATCTAGATGCTTTAGCTGTTTTGTGCTTTTTGGAAGGACATTCCCAGCATGAAAGACTAATATAAAACAGATAACAGGATATGCATGGAAGTCTCAAGGGAGTAACTATTTAAACAAAGTTTTCTTTGGAGAGTTTGAGAAAGACGACATAAGAAAGATTTAAAAGAATAATTCGTTTCTGAACACCAGGAACAGGGTGGGGAGGAGTGTTTAGAACTGTCCTGTGCACACAATAAAAAAGATGGTGGCTTGCCAAACCACGACTGCAATGACATTCCCGTATAACTATACGTACATCGCAAACTGCACTTTACCAAGGCAGCCTCACCCACTGTGGAAAAACCTTTTAATGACCACGTATAAATGGGGATAATGTGTTATTACAGAGAGCTTTCAGGCCAAATGAAGTAGAGGCTTTATTCTGCCTTCTTGGGCCACATTTTCGTGTCTCATTCTATATATCCAGGGTGGTTTCAAAGCTTTGAAACAGCCCTAGACAAACAAATCCCAGTTGACAGCAATTTATCATCTAACAGTTTTATTACACAAACACACATAGCACAACATTATGAACTCCACATCAAAAAGACATTTCTTTGAATGAAACTCCCCATCTGTATCGGTTTGGGCCTTTCTTTGCCTCCTTTTGGGCTCATCAGTTTAGGTGCTGACTGAACAAATGGCTGAAAGCATATTGTGCTGTTTTCTATGGGTATGCTTCTCTTGCATTTACTCTTAGATCCAAAACCATAATTGAGCACAGACCCATGGATTTCCACCATCCTATATAAGTTTTCCTTAACTCGGGATTCACCACTGAAGTGCTTTGAAATATAAAGCAATGAGAAAGAAAATTGGTATAAGCATATAAACAGACCAAACTAATTCCAAATTTTTCTTGACCATAGTATACTGGTTAACAACTGGGGTTTTTTTGCAAGCACATATTCCTGCGTGGAAGCCAAAGGAAGCATACACTAAAGAAAAAGACTCAGGCTCTTGTTTAAAATTACATCATGTTGTCTCTGAAATCAAGATCAAGTGAGATGTCAGGGACCAAGGACTGGAGCCCTGGTCTGAACGAAGGCTGGGATGCACTAACCTAAGAATTCTGCCTAAACATATGAATCTCAACAAATAAAGACTGACAACTTCTAGCACTGTGCAATTGTGTACACCTGTGTCTTAGGTTGGAAGAAATAAATCCATGACAGACTTGAGCTTTGGGAAACAGTATGAACAACATAAAAATTAATATTCGATAAATTCAGTAACAGGTGCGGATACAGAAACACAGAGAAAGGTAAGGACTGGTGTTATAGATCCTGATGTTTAGCTCTCAATTCTCTTACTACAAGCAAAAGTTTGGGGAAAAAAAAACCCAAGCTAACAGTGAAAAGAAAGTCAAGACACCACTGGAGAGAAAGTCAGGAGGGAAAAAAAAAAAATTGGGTGGGGGAGGGAAGGAGAAAACAGGAAACAGATACTGAAGACAAAACAGGAAAAGTCATGATTTGTGCAATTAACAAAACCTGCAGTGAGGCCAGAGAGGGGGCAGGGTGGGAAGACCCCAGAACCTCAGCATGGGCTAAGTTACATCCTAGAGGCCACTGGACAGAACAACATTTCCAAGCACTGGTCCTTGTGTTAGTTGCTGGGTTTCCAGTGGCCTATCATTTCACTCTCACATATGAAATATTGCCCAGTGAAGTCGTTTAATCAAAAGAATTTGTTCAAGAAAGGAAACACACATCTAAGAGCAGCAGATTTAAGAGGTTTATTTTTCCCAGACCTATAGAACATACTCTTTCCACAGAATAATTTCTTTTCACAAGCCTAAAATCTTTCCTATCCAATCAAGCACCTCACAAGAGGCAATAGTTTTAACACCTTCCCCATAGTTTCTTCATTTTTGTACATTAATTTCACCAGTTTTAAAATCAGTTCCTCTATTGTAAGATTTAAACAGAGTGCTCCTTCCTTGGCACTTGTAACTATTTACGTGCTTATTTTTAAGTAGAAAGTGCTTGCTTTGGATTGCCTAATGGATTAAGTGAAAACCTGTACTTCCTGGAAAAAACACTGGTTACTGTATCCCCAAATCCCTAAAATGACAGTTTTGATTAGTTCACTTTTGGTTTTCAGGCATATCTACACATCCATTAGTGTTTCTGTTCCATTCAATACCAAGATTTGGGGCACAATATTTCAACAATTTAACTACATCTTCAGCTCACGAGTTCCTACATAGTCAGCTTGTTTGTGATTTTAGAACATAAAGAATTATATCCCAAATACTATTTAATGAAGAGCTCAAATATCAAAACACCTGTCTAAAATATTGATCTGAAGATATGAGCTAAGTGGTTTGCGTTAGTTATAAAATTGCCTAATCTATTAAAATATTTATTGTTTTGGCAAAAAATACTATCACAGATAGAAACTTGGGCACTATGAGGAGAAAGTGACACACAAGACACTCACTGGGACAGTAGTAGAACCACAGCAAAAATACATCTGAGGGCCTCTCCTCTTGCATATTGAGATCAAGTACTTCTAGATGTTCCATATAAGGAGACATCTTTCATTCATTTTCAGATGAAACTCAGAGGTCACTCCTCTCCAGAAATAAGGGTGACAGTCCACAGAAGTTCAGTTTTGCTTAGGCAATAGCAACACTTCTAATCTTCATACAGAACAGAAAGCAGAGACAAGTCTTTTAGACCTGTTTACAATATTAGATCCCCTAGATGTGCACAAAAATTGTATTACATGTATGGAATGTCACTACTGGCTTATGTGGGAGTTAAAATTAACTTTGTAGTTTTTCCTAAAAGTAAAAAAGACAACTTACGACCCAGAAGTACTCCCAGCTCAATTTTCACTGAAGTAACTATTACACAACCGAAGAGTTCGTTCTCATAGAGCAATATAATATTTTCCTGTTGAACAATCCAAATTAATTCATGCTTGCATGACATCAATAAAAATCCGAGGTCAAATCTGAATCTAGAGAAGACACCATTAACCATACATTCCAATTCTCTTGAACAGGAATTCACCTGAGTTATGCACAACTGAATCAAATTCTCATCTGCATCAGGTGAAGAAGGAATTCTGTGTTGGCAGATTCCTTTTATGAGGTAACTGGTGTCATCAAGTGATTGCCTGTCACTTCATTAATCACCATGACCACATTTACACAGAAACAATTCAATACTTGAAGCAAAATGAATATGCAGTCCTTTTCCTCCCTCAAAGAAAAATTGCAGCATTTCTCATGCCAATTAAAACAACGTTTCATTGTCTTCTTCAACAAAGGAGAATGGATTTTAGACTGCACATATCTACAAAATATACTACAACGCATGAGATAAAAATTGTGAGGATTAAAGTAAGCTTATTGGAATAGGGAAACAGAAACGTAACTTAAGGCATTACTTTTAAGATCTCAGATAAGTAACATAGCATGCTTGGTCTGACTTCCAAGTAAGCTACAGCTTGTTTAAGAGAAAGTTTTTCATCCCACAAAAGTTACATGAGCCAAAATATTGTACCGTAATTCACATAAAATGTAAAGTATGCTAAGCTATCCAAAAAAGATTTTTAAAAAAATTGAGAAGTTATTCATTATTTCTTATTCTGACAGTGTATTACCAGCTTGTGTTAGAACATTCTAAGATGCATGGATAAGCCTTTAAATTATATATGTATATATTGCTGTCTATTTAAGAGACTTTTAGACAGAAATGGTGAAAAAAATAATTATGTTGGAGCACAACAATGTTCCATAATCCTGTAAGGGGAGACAGATTCCCTAAAATTCCTAAGACATAGCAACAAGACTCTTAAGCTGTGATGTGTGGGCCTCACTATTTGCAACAGACACCCTTCTCACTTCATATTAGTTTCATGTGTAAACATCTCTTTCATCCTCTTTTATTCTCTCTCCCTCTTGTACCTTCACTTAATCTTATTTACTTTTTTTAGAATCTTCCTCATTATCAATTAAGTCTTATGCCTTCCACTCTTAATTCCATCACCATTGCTAGAAAGCCAGGGTGCCAAACTGGGTCAAAAGCCTGGCTTACATCCAGACAGTTCACCATCTAACCTGAACAAGAACAACAAGCAATTCAATATGCAAACTGATTTCTCTTTTAAATTATACCCACAGGAGAAAAAACCCAAATAAGCTGTTTAAAGTTATGTGAATATCTTTATTTGCTAACGGATCACAATAAAAAATTTCAAATGTAGTACTTAAAAGCTGTTCAGTTAATCACAAAGTATGCCACAAACAAGTATTTAGTATGAATGAAACAACTTCAGAACTAGAGAATGTATTTTTGCAGCTAATTATTTTTTTTCAGAACTATGCTACTACCTAGTCCTGGGCTTCTGTTTGTACCCAAAGCAACCGGAAACCAGTACAGCGTGACATAGCAAAAGATGTCCTGGGACACTGAAACAAAAGGAAATCAGTTCTTCCTTTTCTGTGCATCACAACATTTGTTCCATTTAATGTTCTCACCATCCCCAGCAATTGGGGAAATGACAGAAATCCTCTTAAAACAAGAGATAATTAAACCTGAGACAGGTAAAGATCACCAGATTTTTCTGCTCTACTCTCCCAAAATATCTTGTTCTGAAAAGGGTGGTTTGATTATATTCCTGTTCCATAGTCTATGAAGACCTCTACATTCCCAACTGAAGGGATTACAGGCATCAAAAACCAACACGAGAGCTCCTTTCATAGGGAGTCTCTTCCAGAACAGCCCCTGATTAATGGAGATGAAAGTGGAAAGCCTTAATACTCCTGAAAGAATCTGCCTGAAAAAAAAAAACACCAAGGCAAAGCCTATCTAGAAAAGGATTGTACGCTCTGTTGACGTTGTCAGTGACCTCCTTTAAACTGTCATGGCTGGGATGAATAGCCTAAGTCACCAATCCATTTTATGACTGCTCAATCTGAGCCAGGGTTTAAGCAGCATGCTGTGCTGCACAGGCTACGCTAATCTGTCTACAAGTTAAGATACACGGAGAGCTGCAATCTGCTCATGCCCAGCAGCCGAAGAATATTCCTCATCTTCACACTAATCAAGGACTGATTTTCTTTAAAAGGTGTTAATTTACCAATTCAAAAAAAATAGTAAGTTTCAGGAAAAATGTATCTTCTGCATTACTCAACTCAGAACAGGTTTTTAATGTTTGCAGACCTCATGCAGAAGTGGTCAAGTACCATACTCTTCCCAGTTTTGACTGTGACACTCTTAGGAATTGGCTCTAACTAATCCTTAGTATATACTTTAGTAAATGCAAATAAACCCAGCAGGAACAAAAATCAATTATCAAAAGAAAAACTGTAAAAGGGAGAGATGACATTTGTCTTTTTACTAATTCCTAGTCTTATAAGCCTGCAGAAAAATAAAGAATACTTAAGTCCCTTGGAAACTGTGCAATATTTCTTCTCCTTAGTGTTTAATTCCTTCAGGAAACACAGCAAGAGTAAGAAGAATGTAAACAAATTTTAAGAAGCTGTGTTGGAGCGAGTTCTTCTAGTCCAGCAGGCTTAGTTGAGAGTGATCCAAGAAAAGCCCTTAATGTTTAGAAATTAAGTTGATGAAAAAAGCTAATATTTATTTAGGAAAAAAAAAGTAATTTTGTAGAGAAATAGCTCTACTGCTGTGTTTTTAAAATCAGTTTAGGTTGCTTTAGTCACACATGCTCAAATAGGTCTGACAGCTAGTTTTAAAGTGTTAAAATCTCCAAGTTCATTAATGAAGTAAACATGGGATTTTGTAATGCCATTTTCTAAAAACATTCAAAGTTGTCATTTGAGACACCTATGAAGCTATTCTAAAGTATTCAGTCTAATCTTTCAGAAATAAAGTGGGGTGGAGGGGTGTGTGTGTATATCTGAAAAGAATAACCAGGAACAATAAAGTTCTAACATGGTAAAGCAACAAAAACCTCAAGGTTAGATGCCAACTTTGAGTTATATTCTAAATAGGCCTAGAACTATTTTATGGACTGAAACAGAGTTTATTGTCTTAAAGAGTTAGAATAAGTATCCCAATATATTATACATCCTACTTTTAAATCAATTGCTCTGTAGCCAGGATTCATTGATTAAGTCCACTAACAAAGGGGGTGAAAAACTTGTTATCGCCAAGGTCAGCACAGCCTGTGGAAGGACATTATTTCTCAAGATTGACTAAACACGAAGCCATATGAATTTGAGGGTAAAACTATCTTAAAAGAATACACCCTTTGATTTCAATTGGTTGGCAGTAACACTATCAAACTGTGAGCATATACCTGCACATAGATGTTAATTTTTTTCCCCCCTCAAGAAACATTCATTTCTTTGTTCAGAGTTGTTAAAATGAATTTATTTCAGCAGAATGCAACACTAATACTACATTTGGTATTGCTGTTGTGATAATCAGTTACCCACATATTCAAGCTATTACTTACCTTAATATACTTATTTTTATTCTTACCTTCATGTTATGATGTTGAATAATTTATTTTTATTTGTAATTAAGGCATAGTCTTTAGAACGAAGTTGAAAGTTTCTTTCAAAACACCACATAAAAGAGACTAAACCTACATCAGCGAGATAAGTTTACAAATATATCCAGGCTTGGTGTATAGAGAATGCACTGCTACCCTCAAATCTGATTTCAAAACTGATCATGCTTGCTAAGAAATAGTGACTGGCTTTTTAACTTGCATCAGGCCCAGCTTCTAACCAGACTTTGAAGACATTCTTTTTTGGGAATTAGGCAGTCCCTAGGGCCTCACTGTTTTTACCCTGTTAATGTAATTCTATATGAAATCATCTCATCTCAGTCTATCTGTTGGTAAACCAGTTTTGATAGACTTAACAGGTGGAAATCCTTAAAAACTATTATTTAAGAGCTTTAAAATTAATTTTCTTCTCTCTGCCCTTCACCATATCTTAAAATTGTCAACACTGAATGTGCTAATAGGGTATTAATATATGCTCACTAACAGTACACAAAGCAGCAAGGTTTTTCCCCATTCTTGCTTCCTAGTCTCTTGCACACCTATCAGATAATTCCATTTGCCCTTCACAGCTCTGGCCAGGGACTAACAGTCTGTAGTTAGTAAGGGGTAGGAAGATGTATTACAGATTCAGCCAGGCTTGGTAGAAGCTTGACATGAGTTCAACTATTAGTACAGGTATATCTAACACAGGTTTGAGCCATCCCTCTTCTGAATTTGTTTTGTGCCCAAATACATATATATTCAGGTCAATCCTTAAACAGGCAGCATTTAGTTCCCAAATAAAACTACATACAGCTCAAGACAATATGCTGTATCACAGTTCTGTTCTGAACATGGACAGCAGCAGACGAACTTGTACCTATTTCATTTCATACCTGATGAACAGCATCAATAACTGACGTACAACTTTTTGACCTAATCACATCTCAGAAAAATGGTACTGCTGAAAATAAGTTAAACCCAAGGATTTCTTATCCAAAACTTCCCTTTTTAAAACTCATGGACCTCTAGAAAACACATGCTCTCAGAGCTGCCTTTCTGCAGTGTCTCAAAGCAGCAGTTACATGCCTATAGACACCCAGACTACTTCAAAAACTAACAGTTACAAAGGATAAACTTCAGAACCCAGATACAACCATTACATTTTGGGGGCACTGGCACTAGCTCAACTTGCAGCATTTTTGGTATTTCTGCCAATTCACTTAACTACATCAATAGCAGCTGCAGTCATATTTTTTGACCATAGAACAAACACTTTCTAAAAACATCCAAAAATAGTGTAGCCTGGCCATTGGAAAGAAGCCCTATGAAACTTCTTTCCCCTTATGCAACTATACTCCTTAACCTTGTGAAATTATAAATATGTAATCAGCAAATAGACAGTGAGACTACCTGTAGGGCAGAAATAAGAGTATTTCAACTCAAATATTGAGTAAAAGACGTTCTTAGTGAGCTAACAAATTTGTTTACAGGCTGAACAAAAAGCATGACTACTACACAGATAACACAACCTCCCTAGCTTTCACTTAGATTTCACCAGCAGGAAATCACATACGCCAAAAGAGACAGTGAGTTCTGTTCCCTAGAGGATACATTATCAAATCTCCATATTGTTCTAACCCAAAATTCAACAGAACAAGGCTCTAACATGCATTATCCCACTCATATCTTATGTAAGTTTATTAAATTGAGCAGCACTGCATATTTTTCATTAGGCAAAGGGATTTCTTTTCATACTTGGTCACGTATGCACGTCTGAACCAGATTCTCCATTCCGCAAGTGTCTCAATGGACAGGGTGGCATTTCAATAGAAGTTTGAACTGTAACTTAATTCCCAGGTTGTGACCTTCATGCAAATCCCATGTGGAAATCCAGTGCGTTTTGCTACTTCAGGATCATGAAAGGAAAACTGTCATACAAATTCTACAGCTGAATAGCACAGGAGTAAAACGGGAGCAAAACAGGAGCAATTTTGTCTACAAGCAAGTGTGTATGGTGTTTCCGTCTTGCCAGAAGACTTCAAACAAGTGACTCCATATTGGAGTTGTGTGACTATTATAGGATGAACTTAAGACTAAACACCCTTTATATTAAACTGGTATTTTCTTAACCTCTCACTACCCATTAAGATTTCTTGTTTGGTTTTGGTTTTTTCCCCCCAGATCAAATAGTTACATCTAAAAGAATCAACAACCTAGCTGTTCTAGTGCTCTGTGCACTGCAGACCCACAGATTAGTTCCTGCTTATTAGCAATAGGCAACATAAATCTTTCCCACCAGCTGTATGAAAACACATTTCAAAACCACCACATCCATCAATAACATTAAACATTTTAGGAAAAGATGAGTTGAGTGTAACTTCCTCCTTACCATACTCCCTTTCTCCACTCATGTCACCTCATTACCCTGGGATACTGACTCCCACACAACCCTCCAGCAGGCTGGCAGTCCCTCTCCTCACAGCAGAGCTCTGCTCCAGCACTTCCCTGGAGTGCCACCCACACTACTTGTAAGAATGAGGAGAAAGGGGAAAGGCAAGGTGCTGGACAGCACAGCCCACCTCTTGCTTCATCACTTTTGCTGCAGGAACTGAGAGGTCAGGTGTCAGGAGGTGACGGTGCCGACACACTGAAAGAGGCAGCATGTGGAGTGCTGTGCCAGGCCTAACAGGCTCACTCCAAGAAGAAGTGATTTATTGTCAGCACTCCTGTTTTGTATTGTGTACATTCATGAGCCACATGATTTGGTTAAGTCTGAACTGAATATACACCCATTAATTTGAATGGTCATTTTAAGAGCTGTATCTTGCATCAGTCTGCACATGCGACAGTATACACAAAGTTCACTAAACACCTTAAGCCTGACACTTAGACAGCATCTACAAAATAGCAGGTAAAGAACCTGTTAGAAACAGCTGTGCATAGCATGTACTAATTCACTCTGACAGAAGATACAGTGAAAAAGTGATTTCCCACAAAAAGTTTGTTTTACATCAATACCTGCATCACTTTTGCATAGAACAGTGCTTGCATGCATTTCTGTTTCTCCCCATCTTCTAGATTAAAAAAGACATGGTAGCAGAAGGATTTACAAATGCTTACTGAGAGAACAAATTAAGTCACACCTGTGCCAGTAGTATCAACCAACTTACATGTCTACTCCCTAGCTCATGTAATAGTCTGTACTAAGAGAATACAGTATTTTCCCGCTTTGTGCGGAAATCTATTTGCTCTGTTGCTGTAAATTTCATGGGAAAAAAGAGAATTAGGAAAAAAAATATCTGTGAATAAAGTATGAATGGTAACTTCATGTTATTTTCCCACTAATCACCACAGTCAATATTAATGAGCAGACCATACGTTGCAGTACCCAAAATAATACAAATTCTACCTGTGCAAAGAGGAAAAAAATATAAAAATAGCTCAAGTAGGTTAAGATGATTAACGTTAATTTTTAAACATGCTTGACTTACAGAATATTCTGTATCACATTAATGTGCTTTTCTTACATCACTTTTATTCATAAGGATAAACAAACACACATACCTTATGTTCATTTGTTTGTTGTAATGCAAAAGTTAAAACAGCTTTTATAGTTCCCCTACCATGAGATGAGGGAATCTCAACTATACCGTAACACTAGCATGGAAGGAAATTGCAAACGATTTAATTGAGAAGTTCTGATATAAAAACCAATGGGTATAAACTTCTGGACTAAATTAAGTAGTATTTTTCATACAACAAAATTTGGCAGCCACTTTCCCTAAAAGCAGTAAGAAGAACAAACCAAACCAACCTTACAGTGGCACTTGCAAAGGTCTTGAAACAGGTGATGCGTTTACTTTCAATTCTTGATGACCTGTGGGACCTATTCCAAGCCTTTAATAGCTAGCAATTCAAATTTCCTAACACTCACCACAACTGAAACTAGGACTGTGTCAACTTGCAGTGCTGTCACAGTGCTCAGCATCTCCTTTATGCACCACTTTTTCAGAATAAAAACAGAGAAACGCAATGTACTTTCTCTGCTGCTTTGAACAGACAACGCTCTTTGTAGCCACTCAAAGAATGTGTTCTGCAATCTCTCATAATTTAATCACGGTCAGTCATAACAGCCTATTGTGAAAAATAATCCACTCATTTATTTTACCATCAGTGCACTCAAGCATGGTCAATTTACGAGCAACACAGTCACATGTATCAGCCACGAGAGATCCATTACAGAGCTGCTGGAATGTTTGTGAACAAACAAGTTGCTCTGATTATCCATAGGCTAAATCTAGAAGTCTCTATCTTGCACATTATTTTCACAGAAGAAACAAAGGAAAGCCTTCAAGCAATAGTTCTAGTTTGCTTCAACACATGCTCACGCAGACAGTGGGCTAATTACAACTTCAAATTTGAATATGAAGTTACAGTAATATCTTATTCAAATCATGCACTCATGGAAAAATGTCATCTTCATATCATAGTAGCTCATCTGACATGAGCAGCAAAGCTGTTTGGGCTGAGAGACCAAAATCATAGCTGTCACTGGATGTGTACGAGTTGTCGAGCTGCAGAAGGAACACTAAGGCTTGGGAGCTGTCAGGCTGTGCAACAACCAGCTATTGCTGAAAACGGCGGTCAGACCTGCACACATTTAACAACCCCTACTAGGTCAGGTTAATGAAGTCATGCAAGTAATACCAGTAATAGCTGTGAGATACCACTATGAGATCCAGATATCGCTGATCCCAGAATCATTGTTATGTATTAGTAGTTACTAATAGACTGGGCAGTTCCACATAAGCTATACACACACAAACACATGCATACAGACTTTCACATTTGCACACAGAGGTATGTACACTATAGTCTGTCTCTCAACCAGCCAAGAATTCCTCAGGAAATACCCTCCTACATGAGACATCATACAAATTTCTATATTATAATAAAGATTGGTCAGAAGATCACTCAGATTATTAGAAATCCTAAAGCTTTATAAGAATGACTGATAATCATTGATATTTTATGGTTGGAAAAAAAATTCAGAGTAACTCACTGAATCCTGCGTTTGTGTGCCATATGCAGAACACCTGCACAACAACAACCTGCACCTGCTCCTTAATGATCTCTCTCATCTTCCATTTTAAAAATAATATAATTTAAAACCCCCAAACTTCCATTGTTATCATTTTCAGTCAGCATATGCAGATAAATCTAGAACTGGTCTACCACTAAGTTTAAAAAGAAACCCAACTGAAGACGCACCACTGCAATCACTCCGCCACTGAAGGTCCTTGGTAAGCTACAGAAGCCTCACGATCTGTACTTGGCCGCAGTATAACGCTACGGGGTAACCTACGTGGGAGACACTGCCAATGTCACTGTACATTCTGCCAGAGCCACACATGTTTAACTGGAGAGAAGATTCAGAACTGCAGATGCTGACAGTTTGGAACACACTCTGGTTCATATGATGCAGTCTTCCACAGCACACCTGACCAAAACAGCAATGCTATTCAACATACGGAGATGAGGTATTTCTCCAACTTTGCCAGAAAACACTGCCAGACAAATCAGAGGAAGTTTCTCTTGTATTGCGGTAAGAGTTCACCATAAGTCAGACTATAATTAATCCTCCACACTGACACTCAATCACTTAAAAGAATGCACTCCAGTTAATTAATAGAGCCAGTGTACTCGGCAGCTGCCTAGGTGTTTGTGTTGAAGTGAATTTTTGGCTGCTAGAAGAAAGCCAGTTTTGCATGCAACTGCTTTCACAAGGCAAATAAGTGACTTCCATAAGAAGCCCAGAGTGTGAGATATGTCTAAGAAAGCATATATACACATCAAAACAGTTATCAAGAGCACCGCATCATACCTATTCCCCCTCTTTAAAGACATAGTATTTAACCTTTAGCAGTGATATAATTTTTCCAGTTAACTGAAAATTATACACTTTGAGTTATTCATTAGCAAAAAAAAAAGACTAATAGAGCAAGACTCCTGCTTGTTTTCTCACTAAGCTACGAATTACCATACCTTTCAACTTCTAGGTATCAAAACTGTAAAGCAGTAGAGCAGCACTGCAACTACCTGAAGGAACTGAAGTAACTTTAATGCAGGCCAGTACTTTACAGGAAACCTTTTCAGGCTCCAAAGGTTATTATTGTTGAATTTTCTAAAGGAGTCTATGAGAAGGAATTTTTCATAAAGCATTCAGTCTTAAAATCTGCCGAGCACTCAAAAAGGCCAAGAACAAAGACTGGAATTTACTACCCAATTAGGTCAGACACACTAGCGCCTCAATAAGCAAACATTAGCAAATATGAGTCTTTGCAGGGTTAGAACCTCTAATTC
Organism: Eurypyga helias; assembly: GCF_000690775.1. Taxonomy (NCBI): domain Eukaryota; kingdom Metazoa; phylum Chordata; class Aves; order Eurypygiformes; family Eurypygidae; genus Eurypyga; species Eurypyga helias. The sequence continues at coordinate 34,579 of NW_010226188.1, forward strand.
ATGAACTCATGTTTGGGACTCATGCACTTAAAAACGTAATTCTGCCACTTGTCAATTTATACAACAGAATTCTGAACAAGACAAATCGATACAAAAATCCACCCCAGCAGTCTCATCCAGAAAGTTCAGGTTGTCAGGCTTCTCTTCAAAAAAAGACAGGCTTGGTTGGTTGTTAACTTTGTGACACTGATACCTCGCTGATCCACAGGTTGTTTCCTATCAGAAAGCACTGATGGCAGCCAGACTGCATACCTCAGTATACACACCTTACACAGATATTAAGTATAGACTACCTATACATTCCCAGAAACTGACAGCTTTCAGTTATACAGAAGTCTTGAGTTTCAGAATTAAATCTGAACTGTAACGTGGATTTTCAGAAATGTCTCTGTAGACTTAAGCATAAGATAAACATTTTTATAGGACTTATAAAAGCCTAACTGATTAATTCCATTTTACCCCTTAAGTAACATGGTCCCAGCCAGTCCACAACTACAGCAAACGTAGCTTCTGGCAGCCTAGAAGTGGCTCCCCTTCTGTGTTCATTATCAGTATCAGGCTACCCCGGGGCAAGATGTCCACTAGTCATAGGGACATCACAGCACCATCCTGAGACTCAGCAATGGCACAGTGGGTCCACCGCAATTGGGACTCCCACCCGTCCTTCCCCCTCCTTATGAGAGAGAAGGTGTGACTCCTGGATTCTCAGCCAGACAAAAGTTTCAGTGTAAACTCACAGGGCACAAGTCTATTATTGCTTCAACAGCAGTGCTACATTAGGATGGCCCTAGAGGGCCAGGAATAATTCAGTCCCCTACTGGCTGTTAAACCAGATCTGTTTCAACATCTCCTTTGAAGTGATGGGTATTTCTGAAATTTTCAGAATTAAAGGAACACTTATTAGAAGGGAAAAGAAAGTGACTAGACTGTATTGAAAAATGGATTCTCCTAACCTACTTTTCAAAATTCTAATAGATTGCCACAATGCAATTGACTGCAGACTCCACAGGACAATGAGAAAATTATTCAACTGAAAAAGTTTAAGGAAAAACTTACTTTGTCCTGGAACAGGGAATTTTGCAATAACTGACTTTTCAATACATCTAACATGAGGCTGCCTTTGGAATATAGTGTAAGTATATAATCACTACCAGTTTGATGTATACTGTGTTGCTGAATCTGAGAAACAGCTTTCTACGGCACGACATGCATTAAAAGTTACAGTGGACACATTTGATCATTTCAGAACTCATTGTCAGGGCAACACCAAGACTGACACCCAAGTAACACGACAGACAACAAATACTATTGATAAATTCTCTTTAAGGGTATGTACTACAGAGCCAAGTAGAAAAAAGTTTTAAAGGTGAACATTTACTACCTCCAGAAATATTAAGAAGCAAATTTGACAAGTGAAATTTTTAGTAGTAAGAAGTCTTCTATTGTCATGACATAACCATCTTTTAGTATTAAACTAGTTATTCTTCATTAGCTTTTTTTTTTCCTCCAAGAAGCTAAAGACTTTTCATGCAGGTTAACATATTTATTTGATTTAGAAAGTTTATGTTGAAGGAGGTCTTTTTCCGGAATACTGTTGTCTGCACAGTGGATTTACTGGTTTGGCTGGTTCATCCAATTCTAACAGCAAGCTAGAGCAGCATCATAGGTCAAGCATCACATTTCTCAGATTACCATAGTTTAAGTTTTGTACACATTATCCAAACACTAAAGCGTTTCAAGATACCTTCAACCTTTTCTCCTCTTTTAGCATCTTGATATGCCAAAGAAATAAAGGGAAGCATTTTTAAAGAAAGGCGAAGCTATCAGAAGAGATGCATGACATCACTTATGAACGCATTTTCAAAAGCGAATCAAAAGCACTTTTAAACAGACCTGATATTTAGTTTTTCAAGATTTGTCTGCTCTGTTAAGAGGCACCAGCCACGTGACCAAGTAAGACCATTAACCATTTCATTCATTTGAAAGTTTAGGGACAGAGCAATGCTAATTCAAGGCTTCTCAGCAGTACTGACGACTAACTTTTCCCAGTCCCATTCATCTTTGCTGCAGCAGCAGCACTAGCTCCCACCACCACTCCTCCCATAGTTTAGGAGCCTCAGTGACCACCCCAGCCTCACCGCAGTGACTCCAGTCCTACTGCCCTCATACTGTGCTTCTGGTTCCTCTCTCTCTGAAGCTCCAACCTTTAATGACTTTGCAGAAGTCTGACCAGTTTCAAGCAGAACAGAAACAGAGGTAAGAACAGGGCATGAGCCAAGCCTCATTCCAGCTTGCTTCTGCCTCTCGGAGCTCATAAATGCCAGTAGAGGATGCAGCAAGATGCACAGTCAGAGGAGAGGGTGGCAGATCTCGCTCAGTGTCAGCATCCTGAGACATTCAGGCAGACCTTATGCCAAAGCAGACAAAGCACAGAAACTCGACCCTGAGAACCTCATCGTTCTGTTCTCAGCAGGGGCTTTGCTGCCCTTATCAGCCCCTGTCGTGGTTTAACTCTGGCT
>NW_010226189.1:0-1912 GCF_000690775.1 Eurypyga helias
TATATATTTGTGTATATATATATATGCACACTGCTTGAAAAGGACATTTAAATCATGAAACTGGAGATATATGCTAAGCATTCTGTGAACATTTTCTGAATATTTATTTAAGAAGTTATTATTTAGGACAAAAATGAAAACTTATGTACTCATTATGTACCTTTACACTTTCAACTATGCAGCTTGTGACAGAATCCCAAATGGACTCTGGTCTTGAGTTTCTGTCACACATTTACTTAAAAACCTTCAGCCCACTGAGGATGCTTATTTGTTTATCCAATAAAACTGTTATTTTATATTATTAGAACTAGCTTTTGAGACAGAGAAGACTCACACCTACTGGATGGTATCTGAAAAAAACTTTAAAACAAATAAAAAGGTGACACAAGTCCCTCCTGTGAGGCCAGCTCACCTTCCCTGTGTTCCTCCTGCCCCAACCAGGTGGACATCTCCTTTGCTGTTGCAGCATCAGCTGACAACTAGCTATGGGCAGAGCTGATAACTAGCAATGGGTCCAGTAAATGACTAATTCTTTTGTTGCAAGGTTTAAAGAGGTGTTCACTGGTGGGATTGGACATTCAACACATGCACTGTCCTTCAGGAAATGATACTTTTTTTTTCCTTGGTTGTTGAGATATATGCTGCGGTTCTCCTTTGAGTTTAATATTAATTTTTTTGTTGTCAGGGGACTGATGTCAAATAGGCCAGATTATCTGTTGCTGCTAAATCAATCTGAAATGTAAAAATCAAAGGTACTCCACAATTAAGAATTGCTAACCACCACAGTGGGTTAGCTGCTAAGATGGGAGGCTGTCTTTCAAAAAAAGCAAAGAATAGAAGGTATCATGTTAGTTTTCAACAACCAGCAGCCCTCACATTTGCATATATTTACTGATTCGGAACCTGTTAAAACCAAGACTAGCTTTTCCTGGGTCTTGGCAAGTTTTGGATTACCCAGCTCAGTAAATGAGTTTTATTATGAGAGAAGTTTTTAAATGTAGATGATTTAGACATTTTTTCAGATTTCAGTAGATAACAGCATTTTTATTCCCCTGTGAATACATTCTTTTTTCCCTCAGAACTTGTTCCCATTATTCTATATTAATTGTTTACATATTTTTATGCAATAGCCCTGCTTATTCTTACATGTGTAGCAGCTGAGACCCCTAGCTTATTGGGTAGGAGCATGAGTATTTTCCACATAACGAAGACTAGGTCTGTGTGGTTCATTGATTCTTGTCTTCAGGAAGGAGGCTGTCCTGTTGAGCGGAGAAATTCTAATTTTAATAAAGAACTCATAAAGACTTAACTGCCACAGAAGATAAAAATATAATAGTAGGACAGCAAGGTAAAAATTCCTTTCTCAGGCTGACATTTGTAGGGACACCAGCTAGATTGAAAGATGAGGATTGCAAGTAGTGTTGGTACTATTTTTTTTCTCTGCAGAATGAAGACTAATGAATTTCAAGTTCTTCTATAATTTCTGTCCAGTTTCACTTCTTTCCTTATTCCAGTTTCCCCATGCTATCCTTTTTCTTTATTTACAGTTGTTCCATAAGATATTAATCTACCAGATAAGCCAATAACTAGAAGCTTTTGAGGTTGTCTAAAGTATTTCTTTCCAGCCAAAGCATGACTCTCCCTTAAGCCAGCTAAGAGGCAGTGCTCCATTAAAATAGCCCCAGTTGCTTAGCTTGACCCTGGATGGGAACAATGAATATTGGGTGCTGGCTCAGGAAGTCATTTAAGGAGGCCCAAGCAAGCAGTATAATAAGCCTTTGTAACTTTTGGCTGTGAGGGAAAACAGATGACAACTCACCATCTGCTTGTTATGTTGTCTTTCAGTGTTTCATATGCATTACAGAAGAGTAATTACAGTAATTACAGTAGATTTTCAGAAAAGGGTAGAAAG
>NW_010226189.1:1940-15174 GCF_000690775.1 Eurypyga helias
TGATTTATGTTGAAAGTATCCAATGTGAATAGGAATACTCAAGGTCTAGTAAATCATGTTTACTCTGCAACTAACCTCTACAGGTTTTTATTTTGTGCTGCTTTATCTAAAAGTTTTTTTAAGCAAAAATCTCTGCAAAGCAGTAAAAAATATAATTATGGTAAATTGTATTCTTAAATTTAAGAAAAAGGAGAAAACCTTAGGACATTAGAATTTTTGTAGCAAAAAGGTATGCTGCAGTTAGAATTTGCTGGTGGGAATTATTTTTTTTTTCTTTTTTTTTGAAAACTCTTCTGTAACCATGCACCAAGCACAATAAGACTACCTCTATTCAACTGAAAATTCATGAATATTCACTCTTGTCAATGGTTGATAGAGTGGGTTCAAATTCAAACAATGTAAGAGGCTTTGGCTTTGATGGGTTTCAAGGATACTTCCAGTTTGTCAGTCGCAAAGTATAAATCTCATTTTGCCCTTGGAATAACATTACAAAGTTTTTGTTCAAATTTTGTACCTAGCAAAGTTCTTTGCATTCAAAATGTCACATCTTGACATCCATTCATTTTCCTTTTATGTCACTTAGTTTTTCTCCTTTGCAAAGCATACACAGTGGGAAGAATAGTTGGAACGTCAGAAAATTTGAGCTAGGACTTCAAAATTCTGAGACCAAAGTGCGTAAATCAAAACAAAAGCTTTGAGACAAAACTAAACACACTGCAAGCTTGGTAATGAGTATGTGCTGTTATGAATGCCCACTGTGAATTGTCTGAAGCTGTATAGACTAGGTGTTTCATGTTTGCTACTGTTATGAGTCATGGGTAACAACAGGACCTCTGACTGTTGCATTAAGTTGACATATTTGTTAAGCTCTTGTTTTACCGATTGTCCCCTATATCACAGCCATTATGAACCCAGCATGATCATGCATAGCTGTGTGCAGCAATATGCCATATTTGTATCTGAATCCTGCACAGACTTTTAAGAATTTTTAATAGATTAAATATTATTTGTGTTTTCAGAATATGAGCATGAGAATTGTATATTTGACTGACCATCTATAGCTGAACATCTATAGAGATTTTTTGGCTTGATTAAATCTATTTAAACTTAATTTACAGTTCTGAATCACAAAGGCTTCTTTTTAATAGGGCTGTAAAGGAGATAAAAAATAAGAGCAACTGGGGCTGAAATGGAAATGTGTCAAAGCATAAATTACCTGTTTTTCTGTGTACACTGAGCAATGGGAAGTTTTCTACATCAATTTATGTAGGAAGATATTTATCTATGTGAAAACAACAAAACAAGATACAAAATGTTGCAAAGTTGGTAATAGATTACATCACTCTAAAAAAACAGCATTAAAAAGAAAAGAAGAAATAAGAGTTCAAGTGCACGACTGAGCTCTGAAGCAACTGTAAGCACACTGGAAAATCTTAGTACCATGACAGACATCCCAGTGAAAATCTTTTCTTGGATAATATTCTTGTTTCATATATAAAGGGTCAAAAAAGAAAAATGCTGGAAACAACAGTTGAAAGGTAAGTTCAGATTTAGTCTTATGGACACACATCTAATTTGCTGTTTCACAAACTTCTCAACTTCACCCTTTATTTTGAGATGGTACTGCAGAAGATTTCACCTATAACTAGAAAGACCATTTAAAAAAGACCATCAAAGTCATATGTAACCCTAAACAATATATTTTTATGCTGTGTGTTCCCCTCATGACGTATGTTTGTTTCTGTGGGTGGATATCTTGGCAGAGCTGGCTTTACATGGCTATAAATCTTGTCTCAGTTTAGCTGTTGATTCATGGATCAGTAATCTGAGTTTTAAGAGGACCCTTTAGTTCCTCTGAATACATAGGGGCATACCTTTAGAACAATCTTTTAAGTGATGCTTAATGAGGACACCAAATGTGACAAAAACCGGAATTTATGGTGTGAATGTAGATAAAGGATGATGAAGTTCTCAACTGTAGAAGACAGAGGGAAGAAAATGAACCTCGAGTAAGGATGCCTTGCTATTCAGCAGTCACAAAGCTGAAGTCACCATACCTAGAGTGGATAAACTCGGTGTTTACTATCCAGTAACTGCAGAGTGCTTTGTTAACATTGTGTGTTGTGTTCTGACACAACTGAGAGCTCTAAATATCTGAATAGCCTGTGCTAGCGCTATTAACAAAGGATATTTTAAAGCTACTACACTTTCTATCAAAATGAAATCTTGCAGAATTGGAAATGGGATGCTACAGAATCTCAGACTTTTGTCTTTTAGGCTTCCTGCTGTTTTCTAAATCTATAGAATTATGAAAAATTAGATATCTGCAAATGAGTAAAGCATTTTTTTTAAGCATTTACTTGGGTTCAGTGGGGACATTCCCCTCTTATTGCAAAAGGGAAGATTTTTTCCTTCATTTCTTATTTTAGATTACTCATATGCACAAGGTCAAAATTGATCCATGTGAAACAAGTTTGTGTGAATATCGCCATTGCTTTATTTTGTAGATTCTAGAAGATTGTAATAAGATTATAAGGGCAGCCTCATTTTTTTATTTGGCAATGTAGACTATATTTAAGGTTTATTTTACCTAGTAGCTGAAATATAAAACAAGTAAGTGTAGGAAGTATTGACAAGCAAGGTTAGAGAAGGGCATGGGTGGTAGAAAGGCTTGAAATGACTGGTGAATAGTCCCTGCATGTCATCTGTTACATTTCTACTTAGTTGTGAATGGTTTTAGACCATCATAAAACTTTTTTTAGACTACTTCCTATCATATCCTAATCTATAAATCAAGGTATTTAATATTTTATGAAAGATAGCATCTTGCAAAGATTTTAAAATGGCATGGTGTTTATCAATTTCTTCTACTTCTTCTATCATATTATATAATTTAATTTTATCCTACCCTAGAACTTAAGGATGAAAGCTGCATCCTAAGTTTATAGATATTTGGGTTTTTTCTGGCTTACTACTAAGCTAGGACTTTTTTATCATAAATGTAAGTTTACTAGACTAGTGTGGATAAAATCTGACTCAATAAATAGCAATGTTTGTATAACTCAAGGAGAGCAAAACCAGATATATAAAATTAGAGAGTTTCTTAATAGCTGCAGCATTATTTACACACCACAATCAGCTACAACTAAGCCCCCATCAGAAGGCAAGGCTAGGTTCTATAAAATGAAGTACATACGTAATTATTTCACCAGTTTCAGAAACAAGGGTAACTGGAATCTAAAACCATCAAAGGGCAAAAGATCAGTTTATTAGAGATTCACTAACTGAACAAGGCAGACAAAAATCTTTTGTCTAATACAGATGTACTTCCCTAGCACTATCAGTGAACAACAGGCAACATGGTAATCACAAGGAAAAGGTGTTTATATTATTAGACCTACAAAGCATGACCATAGTCACCAGAAGCTTTGAAGGCACAGATCATCAATTACTGCACTAATTGTTTGTTCTGTTTGTGTCTGAGGCTAAAAGGAAAGAGTCACTGAAGCACAAGTGAGACACACAGAATTGCTACCTTAGTGACAGTTCAGTTTCAGCATCTCATTATTCATTGTTTGTTTTGTTGTGCATATGTGACTTTAAGTTGAATGTACTCATGTATACTCCAGGATGCACGCTGTGCAACAGTTGTGAAATCATTATACACAGTATTCTGCAACTCCAGGCATGAAAGCTGCTCCTTAAAATTCTGCCAGCTTCTTTCTTAACTTTTGTTTCCAACCCAAGTAAGAAATATCAGAGACACTCATTTTAGGATTTGGATATCTCTGTTTTAGATTTGAAATCCAGGTGTTAACAAGCACATCTCTGGGAGGAAAATACCTCCATCTGAACAAGTGCATCTTTAGACACATCTTAGAAAATAGATCTTTATTTTTTAAACCCTAACTCATTCATCCCTGTATTTCTCTTCTGAAAAGGACCAAACTGCAAGATCTTAACAGCATTATTGTCCAAATGATAAAATAGTGGTGTAAGGAAGTTCTAAAAATACATATTTTTGATACTAGAAACTTCCTTGATTATTACTACTTCTCATAATGAACCAAGAAAGATAGCATGCAGATGTGAAATTTAAGAATCATGTAACTTATTTTTCCTTTTTTCTAAGGTTATAAATGTATTTTTCACAATATAATGTATTATAAAGATTATAATATGTACTAGATATGTAGTGAAGCAATTACAGTGAACTGGTAGCAGATATATTCATGGGAACATCGAGGTATTCTGTTTGAAAGAAACAATCACTGGAATGCCAAAAGTAACAGGACAAGAACGAGAGGTCCTTAGACTATGAAATAAGAAAAGGAGCAGAAACACTACAATATTGTGGACCTTTCTCCGCATTCTTAATGAACCTAGCATTTATGGAAGCATTTTTGGACAAAATGGGAGTAAAATATATTTGCAAAAGACAAGAAGGTCAGAATAAATAAAATTATGAAGATTGTAGGACCTGCTTGACCTGCGGTAGTGATGCTTGAAAAAATATTGTCATGCTTCTGAATTCTTATTGCATTGTGGTTTTTTTCTCTTGCAGAATTCTTTGTTCAGATAAACTAACCTTTCTACTCTAAGTGTTTGAGGTTATTAATATGAATGTTTATTCAGTTTTTGCTTAGTCCTTTCTTACTTTGGCAAACTCCTATTGTTGTGGGTCATTTCCTGCTATTTAGAGAGCGTCTACTAGAGGAAGAACTGCTTTTGACAGCTGCTTTGCTGACTTATAGCTAGAGAACGATGGTCCTTTGTTAGTAGCACATCATGCTGCCACTTAGCTTGTATCATTTTCCTTAAAGTTATACTTGACTTTGAATCCCACACTTCTTTTTCTTTCAAAAAAATGGTTCAAATAGATTAAGTCTGTAAAAGAAGGTATACATATCTATCTCTAAGTTATAATTTCAATGATAGGTGACAGAAAGACCAAGGAGTTACGGGAAGTCATGTGTGAGAGACAAGCTTGCCCTTCCACCCCCCGCAAAGCACACATATTTGAAAATACAGGACAACCAAACTCTAAAGTAGTGAGAGTACACAACAAGTCTACTTTTGATCTGCTTTACCTGATACTGTGTAATTCTATCCATCATCTATTCCTGTCCTCAGTCTTGCCTACTTTATTAGATGAATGAACATTTGATTTTGAAGTGGGTAGTGATAGCTCTGTATATAGAATATTTTTAATTCTCCCATTCCATCACTAGTAGTCCTTACTTGAAGGATATCTGATAATTACAATTCCTATTGTATTCAAATTGTATTGAGGCTCTAAAATCTGAAGAAAAGAATTCCTTGCCTTCCTGTTCTTTTCTTGCAGAAATTTCTTTCTAATTAATTTGCAATTAAAAAAAAATAGGTAAAATTTTGCAAACATGCAGAACTGTTACATTCATTTAGTTTTCATTTCATATTCATCACCTATATCAAAGTTTTAAATGTTTAACTCCTTGAAATTTTGTGTTGAATATTTGTAGCGAAATTCTCATTGTACAACTCCAACATGAATTACAAAAATCTTGTTATTGAGAGTATTACTTTAAAACATTCCAAATAACTGAGACATACGGGTGATCTACATCTATGTAGTCAAATAGAGATAAGTATTGTATTCAAAAATAGTCTTAAATTTTATTATATAAAATAGGTTGATAATACCAAAGATATTACATATTATCACTTAAATGTTCAGAAAGTATTCAAATTTTGATACCATTCATAAGTTACCAAAATTAGCTGATTTTTTTTTTGACAGTGAATTAAACTTTTTAACAATGTACTTGCATTTCAGCAGTATATTGGAAAGCAATCCTACAATTATTTGAGAGAATATTACTATTTAATACTCTAAAGTATACATACCTTTTAAAATGATGTTATATGAATGAAAACTCTATGCAAAATGTGAACCCTTTTACTAATCAGATTTCCTTCTACTTCCTCTTATTTAAGATACACACTCAGGTGTATAAGGTGATTATTTTTTATCTCCCTTGTGCTTTTTGAGACAAAAGTTAGATTTTGTTTTTAAATGCACAGAATGGATTGATGTGGTTCAAAACAATGTTGAAAATCCCATCATACTGATTCAGAGCCAAGTTTCATCTACTTCTCTCTACCTGCTTCTGCATGGACCTGCACAGCAACTGGGTTTTCAGGCAAAGCCAACCTGCTGGTGAGTCCAGACCAGATGACAGATCGCAGTCACTTATCAAAAGCTGTGACCAGTCAAAAAAAAAAAGAAAAAAGACTGAGCTGGTGGGCTGTTGATCCAGGAGCAGGGTAGGAGCCTTTAGACCTGGGGTCACCGATCTGAAAACGACTGGCTATAAATGGATGTCTGGGGAAAAATAACAGGGCAAGCATACATCCTCATAATTCCCCTCTTACACTTTCCCGGGCTGAAAATCCTTTCAGTTTTGAGGATTTCCTGAGCATTATGCACTTTGTCACAGATGTGCAAACCAATAAGAGAAAGTTTGTAAACATGTCTGTGACAGTGTGTGTGGAATAATTACTGGAGGTGACTTAGAAATTAAACTTATATTCACATCACAGCACTGAAGAGACTTCTAGGGTAGAGTGTGGCTGATATGCAGGGAATCTGTGCCAAGTTAATTCCCCAGGCAACCCTAGAGGTGTTCCCCTGTTCATCACTAGAAGTTGGTGTGTTGACTTTTAAAAGGAGCTGCAAGAGGGAGTGGAGACACCGTGGCCAGGCTGTGTACTGATATGGGCAATTGAAGGTACTATGGAACTGATAAACTGTCTATTTGATAGCCTGGGCCAACAGCCTGTTATCTTTTGACAAAATGCTGTCCTTTAGGTGAACTTTGCTCATCATAATCTCATTATAATACAAAAACACACCTTCATCCCAGAAGCTACTTGCCTCCAAGGTGTAACCACCCCTCACTGAGCATTTGCTCTGAATTTTTCCTAGCCTATACCTTTAAAAAACCAAGCAAGAATATTTTACATTAATCATAACAAGGTATGTATGACTAGAGTCTTTCAAGCTCCACCTGAAAGGTAAAAAATAGTATAAAAATGCCTTAAGAGAGAAGGGGTGTTGGGGAAGATACCATTGCAGACAAGTCAGGGAAGTTACCATCGCAGACCACCTCTGACTTCCATGATCAGTTGATGGGCCGAGCCTCTCTTCCCCCACCTATAGGGATGCCTTGGGTGAGATTTAAACTCTTAGTTATACTATTTTCCAGGGAAACTTAGAAATCCATATGGAGATATTTTATGCTTCTATATTACTCAACTAGTTTAATGTTGTATGTCACCATATTACATGTACATGCTTTTGCAGACAGTGTGTCATCATTGGCAGTCCAAAAGAATATGCACTTCTTTTGCCTCAGTAAATCTCACTATTCATTAATCTAGCCATGAGAATTCTTATTGAACACAACAGAACTCCTGAAGTCTGGCCGTGCTGGTTCATTGAATGAGACTAGGCCAATAATGTATTATGCTATTCATGCATCCGTAATCATGGTAGCATCACTCAGATCTAAGTCTAGCCACCTCCATCCCCTCTGATATCTGAGGACAAGCTGAAATGCAAGGGGGTTTATTTTTTGCCATTTTGCTTTGCCTTTTAATGCAACAAAGTGGATCAAAGAACCCTGCAAAACAGAATGGTGTAGAAGAGGAAAATTATGTTTATAAGATTGGAAGTTCCAGTGAAAAACACTTCATTTGTAATGCATCACACTTTATTTTGAAGTCATTCTACTCCTGTAGCTTTGGATTAACTTAATAAAATATCATAAATAATCCTTAAATGTGACATTATACAATGTAATTTAGATTCTTCTCGGACTAACCTAAGTTTAAAGGTTCATCTACTGTACGTAGATCAGAGCACTAGTAATTCAAGACATTGTTTATCAGCGTCAACATATAGATTTTCCTTTTAATAATTGTATATTTGAAAAAAATGAGCATACAATAGTAGCTAGGATGTACAGTAAATAGTGTTTACTTTTCCAATGAAATGCCACATTTTAATTTTTTTTTCCTAAATTTGCCACATAGTGACCCTAGGTAAGGTTTGAAAAAAATAAATATTGTTTTGTTCAACTCTTAAACATAATTTTCTGATAAACTCTAGATCCTCACAGTTTTGTTCTATGTACTTGTAGTTTTGTGGTGAAAGTCAATGTGGTAAAAGATGTGTGACTTTCACTCTCCATATATAAATGTACTCAAATCCAGCCAGTGGGTAAATCTGTGAAAAATCTCAGTTCATAGAAATACTGCACAGAGAAGTTCTTAAAGTTATTAAAGGATGACTTTTGTATTAACTTTCTAAATGGATAGTTTCACAACACTCCTGAAGATAAATTTAAAGTCATGACAGGAAGAGAAAAATTGACAAAACCAACCCAGAAAAGATCTAGGAGTTTTGCTGGTAAACAGGAAGCTGCCTTTGCGTAGCTTTCATAAAAATTTCCGTTTTCCCTTGTTTACCTTTAAGCACCTAGTCAATGCATCTGGGTACACTAGGTCAGACATGAGAGACTAGTCACGGTCCGCAGACAAAATTTTCAGTAGTCTTTAGGACTGAGTTGGTTGTTTCCAGCAGCTGAAAGTGAGATATCTGAGTTTTGAATGTGATAGCTTTTTTCTTTACAGTCACAAAGGCACCCAAGTTTCTAAATAGGAATGGGAAATAATTATGCAGAGAAAGGCAAATATGCTGTTCCTCATTCTGAAAGACATGAAAATGAGAAAGAAATCATGATGATGATGCAATAAAATCACACCAGTGCAAGATCAAAAAATATTTCAAAGCAGGAGGAGTCTCTGTGGTCTTGTTTCACTAGCCAAACTATTCAACTTCTCTGCATTAAATAATTGCTAAATTTCCTGAAAACTCTTTCCAACTAGAAATGGGCAAGTGCTATGATTTGAAGCAGATTTGTAATAGCATACTTGGGCACTGATAATGCCTTCCTACTCTGAGTGAACCTTGTGAATATCATTAATTCCTACTTACCATTTTGCTGAAGAGTTGCTGGTGAATCATTTTAATGACATTTTATCATGCTTCAGAATTCCCCTCCAGCATGCAATGCAATGAAAACATGAAAGAAATAGTGGAAAAGAGCGGGTAGGAAGTGTAAAGAACAAAACTAGAACATACTGAATTTCTTTTACTGTTTAGGATTGTACATTAATTAATTTTGGTTAGTCTATTTTGTGCATTGTCTTATATAGCTAGTTGACTTTAAATTGTCCAGCCAGAAAGTTGATAAATGAAACATTATGTGCAAGAGCATTACAAATAAATAATTATTCTTGGTTTGCAAAATAAATAAATAAACACCCATATATAGCCTGTAAATCACAGAATGGTTGAGGTTGGAAAGGGCCAGCCTCCTCAACTCAACCAGAAGTCTGGAAGAAGTATATTCTGCTCTCCCCTCATAAAGGTGTTAAAATCTGTTTTATTGACTTACTAGAACAGTACCGTAATCAGCTAGATTTAGTACCCCTAGTACTTAGGGGTACTACCAGTGTTTTTTATGGTCTCAGTGATCTTTTCATCACTTAAAATTTTGTTGAGCATAATTGATTAAGGAAGCAAACCTAGTACATTCCTAGTATGTGAAATGTCTTCATCTGAATTCCCTTTGTCTAATTCATTAAATAATAAGTAGTACCTGCAAGATAGAGCAAATAAGTCATCATGAGCAAATGAGATGAACATGTCCTTACAGTACAATACAGTGGACAGAACATATTGATAAAGATTCGGAAACTCTCCTGGGGGCCTGAGGTTTTTGATGTTGCATATAAGAGATCTAATCATTGAAAAGTTAAATGAAAGACAAACTACTATCAATAAAATTAAACTATCATGTAGTATTTATTACGCTCTGAAAATGAAATGTTTAGAAAGTTCTTTTGCTTGTGTTTCAAGTGCTGTGTAACTTCTGTTTCCTCTGAACTTGACTAGTAAATTTGAATTGAATTTGCTAAATAGCTTTTTTGCCTTAATTGTGCTTTGAAGAAGTATATTTTACTCAGAAGCTATGTAATTTACTAATGAAAAATTTTATTTATGTATTTTTTAAATTATGTGCTATTCTTACCATTGTAATTTATTGTTATTTCCCACCTACATTATTTTTTGGTTACTCTTAGAAGTATGATTTGAAGTGTACAGAGCTAAGGTAAAGGCAAGCCTCTGCTATGATTTTACTAGTCATGAGTAATTTCACAGGTTTAGTTTCTATCCTTCAAGAACAGTATCACTCACAGTGAGAAAAATAATAGTGCAGATAAAATTCTAGAAACTTGAGATCAGTCTTGGTTCTGGTAAGTTCTGTGAATCTGCAACACTGACATGGACATTTCATGAGATCATGTAATATCTCTGTAGAGATTTAGTATCACTTTGGTATAGTTGTCTGACATTTCTATTTTCATTCTTGGCTATAAGCAGTCCATATAGAAGCATGAGCTGACAAAAGGAAAATAATTAAATCTTTCTTTAAAATGTCCATTTCTTCATTTAGGTATCTATAAATATCAGTATTGCATTGATGTGAATTTTGATCAAATGTACTTTTGCAAATATTTCACTTCCCTATTTTGCTATCTCTTCTTTAGCACATGTGATAGTTTGAATTCTAGCTCTGCAGAGCTTGTATTTCTATGATTTACCACACCACAGAATGGTCTTTTTCCTGTGTAAATAGGGCAAGAATTATAGTTTTTCCATTTACTTCTGCAACAACAGATATGAAAGAAAATATGTCAACTGGTAAAATAGGTTCTGATAGTCTAGGATGCAGACTAAGACAGAACACACACAAGTGTATTATTTTTATTAGACTTACATGAATTCTGAGGTTGTTATAAAATAGTCTTAATTCTTATTAGAAAGTAAAGCATGGCATGCTCAGGTCATCATATGGGCACAACTTCACAGAGAACACAAGCTTTTCAGTAAATACACTGACTTTTGCAAACTGTAAATCATCTGTGAGCCACTACTGTTCTACTAATTACAGTAAGAAGCTGTGCTCATTAGCTGTTCTCATCTGGTTCACTGCACGAGCTAAATAGTCCGTAAATGAGCCAGCAATTATTGCTGTGTTACTGCTACCAGCTCTGTTCATATCAAAATATCTTCACCAAATGTTTTGCTTCTTGGTATTATGATGTTAGGAATTTCACAATTTCATGTTGAAGTAGTTAATTGGGAGATTGTTCTTGGAAGATGGAGGAGCTTCTAAAACTTCTCTGAATGACTGGCTGTCGTAAGTATCTTCAGCCCATTTATGACAACCTCTTAAACCAAGCAACTACATGAATACATAAATATTGTATTTAATGAACTAAGAAAAAGAAAAAAAATGCATACCTTGCTCTTTAGCCTCATTTCTTCTTCTAATAGTAAATTTTACTTAGGCATTAGATTTAAATATTTAATTATGAAGGGGCGATTTTATGGATTTGGTGTCATTCATAGGCAGTGTGATAAATTAGTCATATAACAGTTAGCATATTTACTATATTAGTAAAAGGGCAAATACGAGCTTACTATTGTGTTCCCACTGGCACCTTCTATAACAATATTTTTAAGGCAATAACCTGTGTGTCAAATACAGCCTGTATACCCTATCCAAATGTCCTGCAGATGAGTTTTCAGACAGGGAGGTGTGCTTTAGGCTCAGGTGTATAACTAGGGAATATGAGCTTCCTTCTGCTTACCTCCAGTCTCACATATGCACTAAGCTGTAAAAACTTGTCTCGTGTTATTTTGAGTATATCTTCCTTTGTTTTCTGACTTGCTTTCCTTTAAAAAATTCTGAAGTTCCTTGCTGTAGAATATATACTGGGTCTGCTTATATTGGTCAAAAGGCCACCCATTTGGTCTCCACTACATTTATCAGTGAAATTCAGACCTTGTTCTTTTTAGTGCCTGTGTGGTTCTGGAGAGTTTTGTCTCAATACGTAATTAGAACCATTTTTCGCATGGGACACTTTCTGATGTTGCTGAGAGAGAAAGCATTCAAAGAGGAAATAAATACCAATCTTAAAGATATGTCTTGTCTCTCAGAAAGGCAAAAAGGCATGGACTAGAGAAACAATTCCCAAATGACAGCATATTTCATGAACTTGGTAAACTTGATGATTTAAATCAAGTAACTGTATGAGGTTCAATAAGGCCAAGTGCCGGGTCCTGTACTTGGGTCACAACACCTCCATGCAACACTACAGCCTTGGGCAAGAGTGGCTGGAAAGCTGCCTGGCCAAAAAGGACCTGTGGGTGCTGGTGGACAGCCAGTGACTGAATATGAGTCAGCACTGTGCCCACGTGGCCAAGAAGACCAGTAGCATCCTGGCCTGTATCAAAATAGTGTGGCCAGCAGAACTAGAGAAGTGATTGTGCCCCTGCAATCGGCACTGGTGAGACTGTACCTTGAATAGTGTGTTCAGTTTTGGGCCCCTCACCACAGGAAGGAGATTGAGGTGCTGGGGTGTGTTCAGAGAAGGGCAACAAAGCTGGTGAAGGATCTGGAGAGCAAGTCTTATGAGAAGCATCTGAGGAGACTGGGATTGTTTAGTCTGAAGAAAAAGAGGCCGAGGGGAGACCTTATCACTCTTGACAACTACCTGAAAGGAGGTTGTAGAGAGGTGGGTGTTGGTCTCTTCTCTCTAGTTTCAAGTGATAGGGTCAGAGGAAATGGCCTTAAGTTGCGCCAGGGAAGGTTCAGACTGAATATTAGGAAAAATGTCTTCACTGAAAGGGTTGTCAGGCATTGGAACAGGCTGCCCAGGGAATTGGTAAAGTCACTGTTCCTGCAGGTATTTAAGAGACAAGTCGATGTAGTGCCTAGGGAAATGGTTTAGTGTAGACTTGGCAGTGCTAGGTTGACGGTTGGACTTAATGATCTTAAAGATCTTTTCCAGCCAAAACAATTCTATGAAACAATTCTAAATAATGTGATAGTAGCAGGATAAAAACAGTAGTTACAATTCCCAAGATATTTCTATTATAACGTATGAAGTTTTGAAAGTATATGTCCTTTAATATATGAGAATTTCTCTATACAGCTTCAAGCAACACAAGCAATATTAATTCAACTCAATTGGGATACGCGCTCTTACTTCTGAGTTCTGAGCTTAATCCTGCTGGGGCAAGGCTTATAAAGTTAGAATCACAGAATCATAGAAT
>NW_010226190.1:0-247 GCF_000690775.1 Eurypyga helias
GTGGGGGAAAGAGGAGGGAGTAAAGGGGAACGGTGTGCAGAATTAAATGTGTAACTGAGCTTTCCATGTTAAAATACTTTTTTGCGCTGTATGTACTCATAGAAAAGTTACCTAACAAGTAAACAACAGGTAATAACAAGTAATCAACTGGTTGATTACCTACCTGATGTGTATTCCACATCAGTGAGTTTGAGAGTCACAGTATGTGTGGCTAGGCACAGAATTTGTGGCTGGGGGGGGGGGGGGG
>NW_010226190.1:261-10874 GCF_000690775.1 Eurypyga helias
AAATTGGAATGATCCTACCAGATGTTTGGAACAGTAACAACAAGAGCTATGTAGTGGCATTCTTGAAATGCATCTTTGAATAGTAACACTTTTTATTTATCTACTGAGTTTCATTGGCTTTCTTCTGTGTTCTGAAGGAATTTAAATTAAAAAAAAATATTGAATATATATGTATTCAAGATACCAAAATAATTTGAAAACCCATAACAAATTAAAAATCCCCAAACCTTTCAACATCTATAAAGAGTTTAGCTCACCTGGTACTGCTTTCTTTAACTCCAAGTGTATATATATAGTTATGGGAAATACTGAGATAACTGGTGAAAGAGAGATACATGGAGATATGGGATTGAAGAGACGCAGGTGTGGAAGACTGGGCTATTTGAAGAAGAGCTATGCAGGTCTAGTGGTGTGACTATTGTCTGAGTATATCCCATTATAGTCGTTCTTTTGGTGAAATATGCTGTAGATGCACATGAATATGAAAGACAAATGCTGACAAATAAATGTTCTTTGTTATGTCACTTCCTTTACTGCCCCTTTTTGTCCCTTCCTACTATTCATAATTAAAAAGGAGAAAAAAGGGGGCAGTGGGAAGAAGAGGAAAAAAAAAAAGAAGATATCTTTCAAAGACCTTTGGCTCTAATTAGCTTTTCATTAAGGTTTTGTAAAATCTATTACACAAAACCTCATAAGAAATGGGAGCACTATTCATGGAGATGATTAACAAATTGGCTTAATGAACTTATCTTGAACCTCTCAGACCCACTGTGGAGTTCTTTTTACCCTGAAGTATTAGAAACACACATCAAGTATGACAGTTCAGAACAGTATAAGAAGTAAAAATGAGATCAGATGGTCTGAGCCTTGTTCATACTCTTTCAAGAGTGCACATCAGTGAAGCCATACTGAATTGCCACTCATTTGACAACTGTAGCAGTGCAAAGCCCCATAAAGCCAGAATAAGATGCTGGGGTTTGTGCTGTCTGAGGGCAGTTTTACCTTGAAAAGACTGACTCTGGGTTGTGTGATTGAACAAGGAGCCTAAGATCTTCTCTTTCTTTTGCATAGGAACTAAAGAGAAAGCAACTGCTTGGCCCTATTTTGGTATTTGTTTGCACTAGTGTAAATACCAGTATTGTAATACTGGACTAACCTGCACAAGGTCTGCCAGTAGACAACCAAATCAACCAATCAAGAGCAGAACTGTCCAAACGGATGATACTTTCAAAAATTGCAAAAGTCATGCTGGAGATGGGAGTTAAGAGGTTGCATTGATTTTCACAGCTGTAGGATGTGAAACTGATGACAGTTTTTAAAACAAAACTACTGTATCATTAATGTAGCTGATATACATATGGCAGTTCAAAGCATTTAAAAAAATAACAATTCTTGGGGTTAGGTAGATACAGATAGGAAGGATCACCTTCAACAAAAACTGAGTTTAGGTCATGTGCTTTCTTTCTGACATGTGGGATGTTTAGGTTTGAATATCACAGTATGAAGTATAGAAGCACAGGTGAAAGCAACCTTTCGTCCAGGAATTTGGGCCTGGGTCATCATGACAAATACACATCAAAGTTATATTCTTCAAGAAATATTGTAGAAATACAGTCATTCCAGACAGGATTACTATATCTTTAGAAGCTTGTGGTGTTGGAAATTATTCGAGCATAGCTACCTTTTTTTTTTTTTGGTATACATCAACATGCATGTCATTTAATCTCAAGGTTGCAATTATGCCTTTCCATTATATGTTTGTCTTTTGTAAAACAGAATCTTGCCCCGTTCGTTAAGGGAACCCTCCAAGAGGAGCAGTCCCCAGTCGTTCTTATCTGAACAGTGGAAGTTACGGCAGCATCCTACCAGGAAGCCTTCCATTCTCTCCCAGAGCGATGGACCTTGTTGCACCGCAGTGTGCTTTGCTTTGGTGTACAATAGGTAGGGATGGTGCCGTGCAGTGTGACTGAACACAGCAAGTTCCCCTGGCTCAGAAGCAAGCAGGGCCAAGCAGGGGTAGAGCTTAAAGGGCAAGTTCTGGCTTCAGCAGCCATGCCACCCTTCTCCCTTCTGCTTTCTCATACTATCTCTTCTTTCCACTCCTGCTGATGACAGATTCTGCACTGTTAAGACAAATCAGGGAAATGCCTAACTGTTAACATTTTGCTGATGAGTTGTTTTTCTGCCGAATCATTTCCCTAACCTGGATTTCTGCATGACTCTGCTCTCGGCACCAACACAGCCCCTCTGCAGGGAGGGAAACAGGAGTGTGTGGTGAGGAGAGATTGAGCCCTGGCAGCTATCTGGTAGCATTGCTACTGAATGTTCAATTACACTCAGCTATTTTCAGCCTGAGAATTAAAATTCAGCTATTTCCCCTTACTGGGAGGGAGTAAACACCATAAACCATCTTCTTGGCTCATTTTAACTCCTAATTCAGCTTGCTGTATGGGATGTTGGCTGTGTCCTTTTCCCATCCATCTGTCCAAGAGTGTGAGCAGCAGCTCCCTTGCCGTTCCCCAAACTGTCATCTGTGAAAGGAAATTCAGCAGAGTAAAGCAGCTCCCTATGTAACCGTATGTCCCCACACAAGCTTGCAGAACAGGAATCACAGTTTGTGCTTATTATTGTTGTCTCTTGCCAAGCTCAAAGCACCTCCTTTTCAGTTGCTGAAGAGGGTTTCAAATGCTTCTAAGAAGCAGAAGTTCTGGAAACCAAACTTCAGAAATTAGGCTTCTGTCTCCTGAATGCTAGGAGGTAGATGGTCTGCCCTTTCAATTGCCCGTTTCTGAGCTGGTGTATGAGATAAATGTCTTGTCAACACAGTATGTTCCAGCTTTTTGGCATTTTGCTCCCAAATACTCATCTGAAAATGATTCTGATACTTGGAGCTATGTGATGTGTTCACTTTTCCCAGGATTTATCTGCAAAATACAGTAGCATTCAAATAATGAAGAAAGCCTTGCCTCTTATCGATGTTGTAGAAGGTAACTTAATACAGGTATTTTGCAATCTCTAAATACATATTATAAAACAATTTTTATCTACATAACATCAAGGACAAAAAAACCTGCTTTGCATCCTTATGGGCCTTTAAAAAGGTAGGTCTCAAATGATAAAAAGTAGAAAAAATCTTATGTTGCCCTTGCGACCTTTAGTTGCTTCCCTGTGCACGTACATTATCATAGCTATTTGAGGATTATTTTAATTGCAGAATAACAATCTTAGATTCAAATTTTGCACTTCAGAAAGGTTAAGAAATTGCACCCGAGGACACACAACTACGTCACATTGGGACTTTCTTAAATGTGACTCTGCTGGAAGCACATATTCCTTCTTATTAAAAGGATGATTTGTTAGCCAAATAAACTGGGATTGCCCTCCTAGAGTGTCTGTGTTTGGTTTTGCAGTAAACTTAAATGTATATGAAGAAATGTCCCTTAAGGCTGTGTTCATTTTACTTTTAATTTCATACTAAAGTTTTGTGAAGTTCATTATTTATTTATTAAAGGCAAGAATGAGGTTTAATTACTGGAATAAAGATTCATGCACAGGTTTTCTCATCTGTGGACAAAGATACACTAGGACTGGATTGATAAAATCTGAATTATACTGATGAGCCTTTAGTTTTGAAAGCAGGACACAAAAACCATCATTTAGTACTTGTAGTTTTTTGACACTACATTCCTGGACACAGTGAGTAATTATACTTGTAGATTATAATTCCAGACATCAGGGAACAGATGTTTGTTTGCGGGGGGAAAAAAAAAAAATAACCCCCCCAAAATAAACCCAAAAACCAAACCCACCATAATTGTGACAGCAGATGCAGTCAGGTATATAAATGATCGCAAAAATGTTGCAGGTTTGGTTTTTTTGGCGAGTTGCTGTGATTGGTGTGAGTTTGGGGTTTTTTTTGGGGTGTGGGGTTTCTTTTTTTTGAGGGGGATACTTTGAGGTGGCGTGAATTTGTATTTTACCTAATCACAATGGAAAAAAGCCTCTATTCATAATTTTGGTATATATTTTGATCTTTTGTCACCAAACTATTATTGAACAATAAACAGATCTTTGAAACTATTCTTAGAGGAAATACATGTGAAATTATATTACCTATTTGGTAGTATTTACTCAGAAGAACTTACTAGTCAATAGCAAAGCAAGTTGGGCCAAATCTTGTATTTACTATTATGTTTTTTAAGCATGCAAGTTGAATGATCTATCTTAGATCTATTTTTCCCCAACTCCGTCTCATTGCTCTTATATGTGACATTAAATGACTCATGTATATTCTCCTTTGTTTTTTCAACATCTACAATATCTGTAAACTGCATTATTTTTGGGTATGTGTTTCCTGCTTAATTTATTAAATCTCTCTCAGTATGTTGTCTTCTTACTTCATTTATAGACAGCAGTAAAGTTCAAGTTACTGAATGTCAGCAGATGGAGTAAGTCACTCCATTACAAGAATGTAAGTTTTGCTAGTGGAAATACAGTATGTCCATTTAACATGGCTTATTGCCCAGGTTACATGGTAGATGCTTTTCTCTTAATTCTACTCCTAAATTCACTTTCACATGAGCAGCAATTATGGATGTACTGGAACTACAAGGCAGTGAAAACCATTCAATTTTCAACATGCAGTCTGATCTCTGAGCAGCATGAGGTGACGTGGAGCTTAAAGTGCTCTCAGTCATCTCGAGTTCCGTGAAACACATTGCTTCCATTATACCTGCTACTGACCTAAGCCCGTGGGAGCCACAAAGGAACTTGTTGTTTTGGCGGTGGTGGTGTTTGTTTGTTTGTTTGTTTAAAATTAAAATCTGTTGAATTTGAATTTTCATCCGAATGACATAAGCTAATAACGTCTTCATTTTTATGAAAGAGAGCAAAAGAATGCCTGTTCTTGGTTTTCTTGTAAAGATTGATTAATCCCTGGCATTTTGCCTGTGGTGTCATGGAGTTCTTACCTTGTCAAGTAGTATTTGCCTGTGATCCCCTCTCTCAATTTTTTATTCTCAGGTTATGAAAACCACTTTGATTAATATAGCTACAGTTTTCAGGACCCTTTGTAGAGCCAATACTGGTTCAGCATACTTCTTTGTCAGTTCTTGTTGGCAAGGCTTATGTGACTTGTATGCTTAAAAAAGAAGGAGGAGCATCTGACTTTGGGTTCAAAAATGTAGATGTCAAAACTCTCATTAACTTCAGTGTTACAACGTGAGTCATCAGAGTTCATTTCAATACATCAGAGTTCATTACTTCCTTTCAATAAAGAATTGTCACCAGCATCTTTTATCTAAAATTTCATTCTAGATTGTCCTATTGTCAGTAGAAAAAACAAAAGGAGGACAATACTTGTGCCCCCTCAGAATATTAAATGCCCCCTGCCCCCCTGCCACTGCTGTGTGATAAGTACAAATTGCAGACAGGGATGGGACTGCTGCTCTGTCTCTTAGAGACATCTAAACTGTGGTTCTTTGTTGTTTTCAAGAAGTGGTTTTATGCAGCAGTCAGACTGTACTTCAGATGATTTTTTTCTAAACTGGCTTCTGACAGAGCTGACCTGACCCCGTATGCTACTTGGCTGGTTGTAGGAAGAACGAGTTTTTCTGCTGAGTGCCCAGTGCATATCTGGCACTACTGTGCCCTACTGGGCCATGGGATGGGAAGATACAGGCTGCTCCTGGACAGGGCTACTAATGGTGTATTGTGAGAAGGAAGACATAAGCAAAACAGAAGAGAAAATCACTTCAGCTCCTTAACTTAGAAACATCATTTTACATGTAAATTTTAAAATGACATTTAAAATGGAACTCTACTAACAAAAAATGGTATACTTTTCTAAAACAAATTCAAATTACTTTATTTGAAATTTGTGAATTAAGAGCATATTTCTGAGTTGATTTATATCCTGCACCCTCACAGTGAATGTACATTGTATTTGAAGGAAGAATTAAAAATTTGTAGCTCTAAACAGAGCCAGAGTTTAGTGCTTAAAACTTCTTCATGCTTTCTGAACCCCTTTTTTTCAGAGAAGATTATTCAGTACACGAGGGAGGGTTGAGAGAAGCACAGAAAACAGCTTTTCTAATTAGGTTTCTGACTTTTGAAATCTTATTTCAACAAAAATGTTAGACAACAACCACCAAGAGCTGACTGAGGAATGCAAGTGTCTAAACTTGTCATGTGTTCAGTCACCTACACGAGGAATTCAAGGTCCCTTCCAACCTAAACCTCCAAATCAGGGAGGTTTAGATTAGATGTCAGGAAGAAATTCTTCACAGAGAGGGTGGTGAGGCACTGGAACAGGTTGCCCAGAGAAGCTGTGGATGCCCCATCCCTGGATGTCTTCAAGGTCAGGCTGGATGTGGCTTTGAGCAACCTGGTCTAGTGGAAGGTGGCCCTGCCCATGGCAGGGGGGTTGGAACTAGATGATCTTTAAGGTCCCTTCCAACCCTAACCATTCTATGATTCTATGATTCTAAACCATTCTATGATTCTATGATTTCCCCCTGCCTGACCCTGGCACCCTGCCACCCCTCACTCTCCAGCAATTTTTTTTAGACTTTTTGAAGAGTGTCAAATTCAGCATCATCAGAAAATGCCAACTGAGCAACTCGTGTACTTCAGTTAGTATTGAAATAAGATCCTGTCTTAGAGAGAATGATCTGAATAAAGGTTAAGCCTTTAAGAAACTAATGCTTACAAGTTTCTTTATGTACAAATGGTAATTAAATTTCTTTCTGCTGATATAAAATAGGGATAGGTTAAAATGTTAAACAAGATCTGCTTGCTAATGTCTATTGCCTTATTAGTTAGTCATGGTTGTGAGTATATGTGTATGAATGGAGCGTTTTCCATTGTTGCATCTTGTTGAGAGACTAGAAAACAGTGTCTCTCCTCTAAGACTGGAAAAAGTGTTCTGTTTCTGTGAAAGCTGACTTCAGTAAACTCAGGTATTCTGTAGAGCAAAGGATTACAGAACAGGGTGGAGTGTCCTTACTGAGTGTGTCCCATCTATAGGACAGGTTGCGATTCAAGATCAGATATGCAAAAGAAGCACATATGCAGATGGATTCTGTGAGTGCATGTCCCTTTTGGCACTGGCATATTATATAACTACTTCTTTTCTTGTCCATCATATTTTAAGTTCATTCTGGGAGATTAAATGGCAGTTGAAAAGGATCCACTCTTCAGAGCTTGGGGAGCAATCTGTAGAAGCTCTGAAGAGGCAAAAAGTCATTCTAAAGTGAGAGGTGCCTCTATGACTCTTTCAAGCAAGGTACCATCACAGTGATCTTAACTCACTGAAGGTTAGGATGCATTCAATGCTGTTAGAAAAAGTGTTTCATTGAGATCTGTCTCTATGCAAAGTAGAGTTGTGCTTGACTGACCTTCTGAGGTGTATGGCAAATGGTAGGTGTAGCTCCGGACTGTAGCTAGCGGCATGAGGTGAAGGAATCATCCTTACCTGTGGCTGAGGTTACGCTTGCCATGTGGCTGCATGCTCCTGGAGAGGTGGTTAAGGCTGTGGCTTAGCAGTGGATGGTTTGCACTTAGGCCCTTCTGCTTGCAGTGAACTGTGTGGGAGCAGGAGTCTGGCTTCCTTGTCCTATAAATCCTGCCGGTCTTGAGATGCCGAAGGCTCCAGGGTCCTGGTGCCTGGCATGACTGGCAGTTCAAGTCCTTTCACTTTCACCTTCCAGATACTGCAGCATGTTGTTTGAGGGTAAGGAAGGATACTTTTATGAGGGTAGTTTTTTTCTTTTCTTTATAAGGTAATTTCATAAGCTTAGTTCAGACATGTACAGACTGAAATTTGAGAGGTGTGGAAGTCACATTTCAGTAAGCAAAGACAGGAATGTTTGTGCTAGAAATCTGAATAGCTCATGAGTTGGCCTTACCATTAAAATAACTTTGCTGTGTGGAATCATGCTCTTAGTTAAACTTCAATACATTCTTTAGGAGAAATGGAAATAAACGTAGCGGTTTTGTTTAAAAAAATAATGTAAAATTTAATGAAAATGAATGATGTCAGGAGTTTTTGATATCCAGATTCTAGTTTCCATTAATCTCATAATACCTCCCCCCATGCATGTGCATGATCAGCTGCAGGTGACCTTTAGAGAACTTTCTATCACTTGTGAAAATGCAGTGCTGCATGTCTGGTTCTTGTCAGTTACAGTGTTCGCCTGGGCTGTACTGGTAGTTGACCAGGAATGTGACTACCTGTAGTAATCCTCGGGGACTCTGCTCTAAAAATAATCCTCAGCACCCTAAGGAACAGCTAGATGAAATTACTACTGTTTTCTTGGTTAATAATTAAGTTTTTCATAAGCTTCTGGGACTTCTAACATTTAGAAACATTCTAACATTTTGAATGTTTCTACTGTTTGTTTTGGAGTACCACAAGGTACCTCTCTCTCAGGGTTAAATCATAGTACTTACTCACTCAGGAGAACCCTTTGTCTGGAGTTTTTCTGCTTATTCAGATGGCTTGAGTTAGATTCACTGATTTCAGTTTTGTTCCTGATTGTCTTCTTGCAGAACTGAACAAAAAGTTTAGAATAAGATAAATCTGTTGTGGTGGTGGTGATTTTTCTGTTGTTGTTCTGTGCATTTTTGTTCTGCTTCTTTTTCATAAAGATCTTATTCTCTGGAAGGCTGGGAAAGAATGTCTCAAAGCCTGAGATACTGCCTCCCCTGACTATCTCTGAAACAGCTTTTGGTATTTTCTTTGTCTCTCCAGGATCTGTTTAATGTCAGCTTGATTTGACTTCCTAACATTGCCAAAGCAGTAAATTTAGTTTGGAGCCAGAGAGGAGCAGGTCTAGTAAATCAGTCTTTTCTTGTAATTGCTTATTTTTATTTGGGAAGCTACTGAGATAGAGCTGCTGTTATACTTTTATGCTTCTTTTAAAAATATCTTTTAAAACTAAGATAAATCTTTGCATAAGAAACAAATAGTTCAATACAGCTGTTTACGTGGGATTTGCTCACTATGTCTCAAATGACATTTCTGCTGTTGCTACATACTGATTTCCTATTTGCTTTATGCAGGCTTCTCCCCATCAGTAAGGAATGTAAAAGACATGATGAAGGTACCTTCTCTCCAGGCCTGCTTGTTCTTTATTTCCATGAAAACAGAGGTAGTGGTTGCCTACTGATTTCACGTGTTAGACTGCTTTACAAAAGAAATTTCAGTATTTGTTAGTCTGATAAATAACTCTATGTTGCTCATGATATTTCAAAAAATAAGAACTAATTGGAACTAGTGGACTTACATTTGCTAAACTCCAGAGTTTTGTAATGGTGAATGAAGCCTCAGTGATATAACTAACATTAGCCAACTAGCCATAGAATTGATTTCTAAGATGGTGGTAATTATTGTGCCAGCTTAACAACAGAAAAAGTCAACTAAGTTTTAACACTTCTTTCAGTAGTCTCTTTTCCTAAACCAGAAAACTTATTATAAGAGTAGTCTCATGTTTTAACTGTGACTATGGATGACCGATGGAAAACATGTGATTAACTGACGCAAAAGTTGATATAAGACATTTGACACTATTTTTTATACATCATTATATGAAGACATGTAGTGAAGAAATTAGTCCTTCATTAGCTCTAAGTTATTTCAAAAGCTTTGAAATACTTGTGTATTTAATTTTTAATCATCAAGGAAATATATCTTCTAATGGTGTTAACTTCAGGGACTTGAATTTAATGCACTCCCAGGAGGCTCATTTCAATAAGATAAACGGCCTTCACAGCTGCTGGATCACAGAAGCTTTCATGAGCTTTTGGGGCTCAGCAGCAATGCAGGCTCTTCAAGGCTTTTACTCATTTTTCCACTTCTTCCTGACTGCAGGGAAACAATTAATCTTAGAAACACTGTCATCACACACACTGGAGAGGAACTGATATCTACATTCATCCCTATTGCTGTTATATGGCCACCTTCTCTAACACTTTCAGCTGAAAGTCACTGAAGCCAAAAGCTGCAAGCCAGGCTTACATGTTAATATGTGTTTCACTTTTACTGCTTCGCCGTTCAATGTTAAAAATGGTACTGAAATGTAACCTGGGTGAGAAGAGACAGCTGTTTAACTATGGGACAGGAGGTTTTGTTCAGATTTTCTTTGGGTTTTTTGTCTCAGTTTGTTTTCACAGGTAAGAAACCTTTTTCCCCTCTGAGACAACTGGACACCATCTGTTGCCAGCTGGCCCAATGCGGTGGAAACCTCCCCATGATCAAAACCCATGAAATTCCACTGCTGGCACCAGGCTCTGAGCCACATGTTGATCAAGTGTGCTTTCCTATTCCCTCCAGTATCCTTCCCTGCACTAAAGGGATGGAGAACACTACCTGTGCTCCTGATCCTCCAACCATTCGCCCCAGTGCCCTGAAGTCTCTTTTGGTGGCTTTTGGATTCCTCTCCTTGAGCTCATCACTGCCCACCTGCATTACCAGCAGAGGGTAATAGTCAGAGGGCTTTACCAGACCAGGGATGTTCCTGGTGATGTCACTAACCTGAGCCCCAGGGAGGCAGCAGACTTCTCTGTGGGATGGGTCTGGGCAGCATATCGCGCCCTCTGTTCCCCTCAGAAGG
>NW_010226190.1:11039-26433 GCF_000690775.1 Eurypyga helias
GGGCAGGAGGGGAGTTGCCTCCTTCGCCAAGCAGGGTCCAGTTTCCATTCTGCTCCCTCTCTTAAGTTCCTTCTGTCTGCCCGGTGGCAAGAGGATATGGGGTTAACTGTGAGCTGTGTGCTCTCCATCTGCCTCTGCCTCAGGGATGGTAGGTTGGTGGAGACAAAACCTCTCTCCTCCTCACACTCCTTCATACTCCCCAGCCTCTCCACTTCCTCCCTCAGCTCCACCACCAGCTGAGCAGATCATCGACCTGCTCACCCCTCACGCAGGGGCCATCTCGGTTGCAGTCAGGTATGAGGGACAGGCTCAGGCACTCCCTGCAGCTGGAGACCTGGACAGCTGCATCCCTGAGTGGGAGCACTGTCTGGATTGCCCTGTTCTTCCTAGCCATGGCTTTCCTCCGAGTGGCCACCATGGCTGAGCCCTGCACCTGCACACACATCTGACCTGCCTGCCCTGCCGTGCCACGCCTTGTTCACTGCTCTTGTCCCTATGGGGGCTGCCTGCCTTCATGCTTGTCCCCAGCCGTGCTGCGTCAGAGCTGCCTCTGGTCAGCAGCTCCTTCCTCCCACTCCAGGTGTGGGGTTGGGTCTCCCTCTCTCACTCTCTGCCCTGTGGTTTGAGCACCTCGTTCCTCTGCGGATTTTGTCACGGTTTTGCCACTTTAGGGAGGGTCCTCTGTCTCGATACTCCCCTTGGAGCCCTTCGCCTCTGTGACCGCCATTTCCACCCATTTTTTCTAAAATGCAATAGTTTTTGTATGCTGAATTGAACTGAATTTTAAAAAAATTTTTCATCTCGGTGGCAATTGCTCGTTGGTGTCACTAAGATCACTGCAGCATTCAAGTAGTCAGGGGTAGGCTCCAAGAAGATGCTTTTGGTATGGATGTTTGTTCAACTTCTTTTCTTAGACATAAATAAAACTGATGCGAAAGTAGTTGTACTCAACACAGGGGAACAGCATTAGCTGATTATTCTTCCTGATACTTCTGCACATTTAAGACACCTACCCAGCTACATGGACTTGGTGGAAGGGGAATGAGCAAAAAAGGAATTTTATCGGTCACGTTTTGAGCTGCATGAGACTTTCTTCCTATACATAATTCTCTACTCTGAAACAGACGGCACAGTTTGAGATACATGGGGAGGAGTAGAGGTGGAGGACATTCACAGGTCATTATAGACTCAAAGGAAGAGACTACTAGGCTTTTTAATTTCTAAATGTTTCCTGTTCCCTTTAAAAAAAAGTTTTAAAAGATTTAGAAGTTATCTGGTATCAGGTGGGTAGACAGCTTATTTGATGTTGAATGACAAATAGTAGTGCAGATAAGTACAATTTATTTGAAAATGGGTTAGCAAGAAAACAGGCCTTAACAGGAGGAACACTATGTATGTATATATATATATATGTATATAAAATTTGCTTCACTTATTTGCAGTTTGAAGTTTCCAGGAATTTAGTGTACTCAGCCCTGCTCAGGACCAGATCATGTTTGCATGCAAGAGACCAGATTTTCAGTCTGCAGGCTGCATGGCTGTCTCACTGGATAAGCTGCTGAATGAGAAACACATTGCTATGGTAGCCCTCAACAAGCTTTTCCCTCTGCATCAAGGTTGAAGGAGAACTCTTGGGGAGGAAAATGATATTTTTAATAAAAAGATTCTTTAAAATTATTTTTCACCTTCTATTGTCCTGGCCATCTGCATCCTTGTCGTGGTTTAAACTTATCTGGCAATTAAGTACCCGTCAGTCACTTGATCAACTCCTTCCCGCTCCCACACTGGAGAAGGATCAGAGGAAAAAACAACAAGTAAAGCTCATGAAAGTTGAGATAAGAACTATTTAATAATATAAATGAAAATTATAGTGATACTAATAGTAACAATATTACAACTAATAAGTTCTTCAAACAATGGAAAAAGGAACATATGATACAGCAGCTCACCATGCGCTGACTGACACACAGCCAGGTCCCAAAGCAGTAAACATTCTCCAAGCCTGGGAGACCCAGAGCAGGGAGAAAAACCCCTGACACCCCAGACCACTAACAAAAGAACCAGCTCCATCATTAACAACTGTACAAAGAGCTAACAATAGGAGCTAACAACCCAGCTATCAAACTAGCCAAAAGACTTACCAATCCCCTCCAGCCCACCTCCCACCTCAGAAACTGTACCTGTGCACACCCATCCTGACCACTGACCCTGACATATCATGGAATGAAACAAAACCCCTTGGCCGCTCTGGGCCTGCCAGGTCTGTGCAGGAGGGCAGCTCATTCCTGCCTGAAACCAGCACAATCCTCCAGCAAGATGCTTACTTGAGGCTGCTTGAGATGAGGTGAAGGAAAATGCACCATAAACCACTTAGAGTGGATTGATGCAGTGTGGGAAAGCAGCCTTTAAGAGGGATGGCACTCTTGCTCTCTTTCCAGGGAAAAGTAGGTGAATATGATTTTAGTTTCCAAAGGAATCTTACATACTATGCTGTGAAAAAATGAGCGAGATGCCAGTCAGTCCTGGGTATTTCATGTGCCATGTCTCAGTGTATTCAACCAAGCAGCTGAAGTATAAATGAGAAAACGAAAGCTGAACAATTTTCTGACAGCAATACAAGGAGCAAGTGCTGGACTAATGCCAGGAAGACTGGTCTGTGTGGTCTCTGCTTTTGGGACTGGTTGCTGAAGTTCAGACTCTGGAGGGTGAAAATGGGCTTCCAGCTTATCACCTGGTAATACTTTAGTGAAGAACAGGATTTGTGTGGGAGGAACACGGCATGAGTAAAAGCAAAGCTGCATCCCCAGCAGCAAATGATGTCAGAGTGGATCCAACTGGTAACAGGTTTGTTTGCAGTATGCAAATTTCTAAAACTTGTTCCCACACTTGAGCCAGTTGATAGAGATGAGAACACTGATTAACAGTGCCTACTATTTTTAATTTATCCAATAGATGGAAAAAGCAAAACACTGGATACTTTACCCTTGTATGACATACAAGGTTACTGATGACACAGGCATTATTTTCCCTTTTATGCTGATAACTGAGAAGTTGAAAACGTTGAGTGTTGTATTTTGTCAGATATTTTAAGCATTACAAAATTGATGTTATGAAAATGGAAAAATGTCAGTCATGCTGGTATGAGACCAGGAAACAAGAATGATAAGTAATATTAAGTGACAAACTCAGTACTTAACACCAAATACTGAAGGTTATTCCATTTTTAGTGCTTCTGTTATCCTGAATATTCAATTAAACGTATTGTTTAAAATAGAAATAAAACAGTGGTAGTTGTCTTCACTTTCCAAACTTTATGATTGTTGTAGGTAACGTAAAGTGATTTCATGGTGTTAAAGCTGAATAACGTGCCATACGCAATATTACTCAGAAGTATCAATTTTCTATTTTGATCCTTTATGCTAAATTTCTGTGCTTTGTTTTGTGTGGGGAAGGATCTGCTGGATGTTGATGGTTTTGATTTGTAGCACTGACTGACACATCATAAATACAGAATAGAGTTCAGCTTAGTCGTATGATACCCATATAGAATAATGTTAAGTGCGAGAGAGTTTTGAAAAAAAAATCTTAATTTCTGATAACTTGGTTTTGATTATAATAGCTGATTATTTCAAAAGTTGGTTGGTTTTTTTTATTATTATTCTCTGCTCTATAACAGTAATTTTATTACTGGACATATTGGGATGTATTAATCCTTAGGCTATTTGGTGAATCATTTTTTAATAAATATAGAAATTCTTCTCTTTTGGAGATCTGATTTACCTTTTCTTCCTCCTTCAAACTCTGTATGATATAATTTGTAGCTAGACTTCCGTGTTTTTCTCTTCAGAGTGGTACAGGGGAATTCTTCATTTGCAGTGGCAAGAATAGTTACTTTTGCTGGATTGGAGAATTAACTGGGGACTCTGTTAATGGTCATTTATTGGTAATGATCAGTAGATGTCGGCAGAACTGAATATGAAGCCCATTTTATTGAACTCTTCTCTAAGTGCAGCCTGTGCTCGTTTTAGCTTGGTATTTATAAAAACATCTGGGAATAAATTAAGTTCTTCCTTGTGATGATTGAAACCCAAATTTACCCCAACTTTAAGGTCGAATTGTAGAATTTTCCTCCTTGAAGTTGAGAAACAAAAACTACTGAAATGTTTCAGACTCTATGCAAGAGAAATTTAAGTAGACCACAGAAAGTTTTCAAAGAACTATTGAAAGACTAAAGCAAGACATGAGTAAATCATCTTCCCACCTTTGTGCCCTTTTAGAATGGACACTTTCTTCCACTTCAGTTATTTTTGTCTATTTTTATCTCTGTAGGTTTTCTTTTTCCTTTCCTGAGAGCCTTCCACGCGTGACAGTTTCTGCTTCTGCTACAGGCTTCCCACTTGCTGTATCTGTCCAATGTTATCACTGTCCTGCCCTGCTGATAGTCTTTGATTGTCCTAGGAAAGTTGATCATTCTCATTCAAGCTAATGGAATATATAGAAGTTAGGATTGTCTGTAAAATAAGACTTTTCCCCTTTGACACACCAATCTCAAGCTTTTAAGATGAGAGAGCATATATATGAAGAAGTATGCATATCAATAATGCAGGTGGCACCCGTAGTAATTGCAGTGTGTGTATATAACAAATCATTCTTTGGTTTGTACACCATCAATGCTGTGTTCCTCGTTTTTTGAGTATTGAAGACTGAATCAGGCATTTTTAATGCACCTCATGTCTGACTGAAATTGAGTCCATGTGAAGGATGTGAAATAGCTTTCTGCTAGGAGAACCCACAATTATCTATTTATATTGTTTCATTGCTGGCTTTGCTACCTTAATGCAGATATAGTGGGATCTGGGAATGCTCTCATGATTCCCTTTCAAATATATGTTAGCAGTAAAAAATATGGAACTTCTTAAAGTGAAGCAAGCACTGGATAGCAGGCTCAGGCATACAGCATACACACTGTATATTAGGAAAATTGTAGTGCCTTGCAAAAGGCTCAGTGAGAATACTTTAAAATTGATTGTAAATTGACAGGCATACACACCAACTAAAGCTGGAGTGAAGTTTATAGTTTGTTTATATTAACCTAAGCATAATTTTTTTTTTTTTTACTGTTAATGTTAAACCAGTTTCCTAATATCATCAAGTTCTTAGTAATTTTAAGACGATTCCAAGAGAGTCAATAATAACATCAGAGGAAAACATAACCACAAAGGGCAGGCTTGGGAGCAGAGTTGATGCATGCAAAATTTAGTAGTTTAAATAAAAAACTGCTTTGTCTTTGAAAAGAATCTCAAAAGTTCTGGGGAAAAAAACGTTATTTGTTATTAAATACACTTTCCAATTTTCATTTACCTTTGTTATTCTGGTTCACAGATTTTCTTGAAGCTTACTTGGCTGCTAGAACACAAAGATACAGCTCTTGTTTGTGTTTGTTTGCATCAGATTTTTGTTTCCACAAATTGAAATATTTTACTAATGTGGTGTCTACCTTCTTGTCAGATGCAGTGTATCCCAAGGAGAATGCCAAAGGGATGAGTCTAAGGAGACAAACACTATTCTGTAAATAGACAAGGCATGAAAGACTAGCAGATTCTGTTCTGTCTTAAAAAAAATAAAGGAGAGGGAGGCATGAAGAGATGTGCATCTCACTCTTGAATGTTCAGGTTTTCCCTTCTGCTTTTAAAAACCTAAGACTTCAATTTACTGCCCTCGTGATAATTTCATCTCTGTGCTGAAACAAAGATTTAAAACTCTGACATGAAAAGTATGTCTTTATCCAAAGATATTTGATGAAGAATAGTGAAGGACCAAGAAAAGAAAATTAAAAATCCCTAAATTAGTAGTTCTCAGTAATATGCATACCTCCAGGGATCAAAAGTAAGATTTATATCTGCTGTTACCTCTGACTTGCCAGTAATTCAGCTTTCAGCTACCTTCAGATTTACAAATACCTGGTGTTCAGACTTTTCCACATGTACCTATATCCTTTTAAGTGTAAAATTGAAAGCATGTGAGTAGTAATATAACACATATTTTAAATTGTTACCCATATCCATCATACAAGAAGGCTTTTTCTTCTAAGTCTGTGAATCATGTTACATCAGTTGAGAAGACATAATCTCCTTGCATGATGTTTAGATATGTCACAAGTATTTCTGTTCTGCATTGATTTGTTTCTGTGGATTAGTGCTTAACTTTGAAATTCAAGTTCATTATTTACAAAGAGCCCTGGAAAGTTTCTCATGATTTATATTTCCAGTGGCAAGAATAACTTGAAAGAAATGGGTGATGGTTTTGTTTCATTGCTTTATTAAATGAAGACATACCTTTCTTCATGGAAGACTTGTGCCACAGGTATGCCTGCTGAGCGTATAGGTCATATTACCTATTGATATTAATTATAATATGTATAATGATAATATAATATAATAATGCATAATAAAACATATTATTGATCTTGATTATATTAATAATTTGTGATGGAGGAGTAAACAGAATGTATTGTTTCAGTGTTAGTACTTGTGACCTATATTTCTCTCACTAAATATTTATTGTGTAATAGCATAAATAATTGTGTATTTCACTTTGGACTGACTGTTGTTTCAGTCAGTCCAGTCTGGCAGAGCTGTTCTTATCCACTCATATGAATGGGAGTCTGTTCAAATAGGGGAATTGGAGCTCATCATACGAGATGTCTTTTCATGTCAATATTCATACACTTTTTTTATCAGACAGGGATCCTCAGAATTATGACTTGAATGATGTACAATTTTAGGTGTCTAAGAAGAAGAAAACACCTTCTCTCCATTTGGGAATCAAGTGAATGAGAGCTTAATCTTTTCAATTCACATGCAGAGTGTTAACTGCCTTCAGTATGCTAGAGAGGTGGGGTGTAAAGCATTTTGTGATGAGCCCACTATTGATTTCTTTTCTTCTAAGGCCAGCAGAAGGCATTGTTCAAGACCTGTCTCAAACATCTCAGCTTTGTATCAGAGACTGAAGGCATGACATGTCACTTCGGATATCTTACTCATGGTGCAGGTTGCACAAAGCATCTTGCTGTGCCCAGTTCATAATGGCTGAAAGCTTTGTAGTGTATTTTGATAGTAACATAAAAATATGAAAAAAAAAAAAGAGCAAGGGACGGAGGTGGAATATAATCCTAAAAGAATAAGTTGTCAAAACTTGCTACAGTGGAAGGATAAAATTTTCACCCCTCCCTTATATTCATACTTGCTTTTGTCAAGTGTGTGCTTATACTGCTATTACTCACAGCTGTGTAATCTGATGGTGATTTTGAGTGATTGTATTTGCATGGTGATAGCTTGATGCCCAGGAATAGTGTGGAAAGGAGCACCTGCTGTGCAGATTTATATATGGATGGATCCAGATGGTTAGGCTACTATGAGAATGAGATAAATGATGCATGTATACCTGTACAAGCTTCTATGCGTTTCTTGCTGGAAAGTCCTGAACAGAAATATGGAAAACACAATTTTTCCCTTAAGTTTTATATGTTTGCATAAATAAGAGACATTTATATCAACAATCAACAAATTAAGCTGCACTTTGTTTGACTCTGTGTTAAATCATCCTAGTGATTATGTCACAGGTTTGCATAATGCCAATATACATGGAAAATAGAGTTTAGAATCTGCTTATAGATTTATTGTTTATTAGTGTTTTATTATTATTAGTGTTTTGTTTATTTGGGCTTTTTTTTTACAAAATAATTAACTAAATGCTAAGCAGGGTAGAAGATGCTTTTTCATACTGCACAGTGATAAATCATCTGAAGTGGAAAATTTGTCTAAATATGAAGTTTTTAGGGGATTAGTTTGAATGATGTTTCTTAGTTCTTGTCACAATTTGGATTCTCTTACTTAATGATGCAGTGTATCACTGCTTTTTACAATGACTGAAAAAATACAGATAGCTTAGGTGGTCTTTAATCTTCAGTAAGTGAATTATAAATTGATTTCACAACAAAAGATTAAGATGCTTAGATGTCTTCCAGAATACGTTGATAATGAGTATCTGTGAATACTTAACACTAAGAATGCATTACTTTTTTTTCTCTGAAAGATAAGAAAAAAATGTAAGTTACTATGAAAGGAAATTTGAATTAGTATATTCTTTTCACATAGAACAATTTCAAGAATAGTATAATGACTAAAAGTATTAAGCATACTTATATTCATGTGTAGAAGTATGGAAAGTGAATATAATTCAATTTATTCTATAGAGTGGATTTAATTCTGCGAAGAGAACAAAACCCTCAGTGAGCCACGTTCCACCGAGATTAAAATAGATATAAGTTGAAAAAGAATATAGCCTGTGTTAAAAAAAATAATCTTATGCTTTGTAAAACAGCATGAAAATATTTTAATTCCTGAGTAGGCTTGTTCTACCTATATGTTAGTGTTTCATTATTCTCCTTTACTTTCCCAATCTCCCATACCCCTTCATCTCCCATGAGGATTTTTTCTTCAAGAGAAATAATTTGAGTCCATTTTGTGTTACTAAGCTTTAAAAACATGCAGTAAAAGTGAAAAACCTGTCCAAGCATACCTGCCTCAAGTCAAGCAATTGATTTATTATGATAGTCTCTCTCTGTTCTGATTAGAAAAGAAACAGGATTCCAAAAACCAAGGCCAGGTGATTCTAACACTTATAGTAGTATATATCTGAATAAAATCCACTCGAGCAAAAGACAATCTAATCTGGCCTGCTCTTATGAAGAATGGCTAGTAGGGGTGACGAAAGTCAGGGGAGAATTTCTAGGCAAAAATTAAGATGTTAGAGCTGGAGAGAGTGAGAAGAAACATTTCCCTCTGTGCAGCAGGACCATGAAGAAGATAGAAGGTTATTTTTCCAGGCATTTCTCAGACAGATTGGGTCAAAATACGCATTGGTGTAAGGCCATTAGACTACAGAAGCATTACCCTGGGTTAAACTTGTCCTCAGTTTATCTCAGGCAAGGGAAGAATTCTAGCCTTGAAGAAAAGGCTAGAGACTTACTTTCTTTTAAGCATCTCCTCCTACACTGTTGCACCTTTTTCTCTATGTTAAAATTTTTTACCAGGAAGAACCTGGTTTTGACAACGATCTGTCAGCCCTCCAAGATGAAAGAACAGAATTACTGAAGACTTCACTGAAGAGTGCTGTATAAAGATTGAAAAGAATTGTCCACTTTTAAACTGACCTGCATTTAATTATATGGTTAGAGCTTTTAAGTGAGCACTGGGATTTGAGATTGGATGAAGCCTGCAATTTCTATAATAGCTTTGAAAATGTGAGCTTTGTGACCTCCTGTTTATTTAGAACTGATGTTGCATGTCTGATGCTGTCTAACTGTATATAGTTTTGCGCAGCAGCGCGCACAATGACACTAAAAGCAAAAGTTGACAGTATTAGGTAAGTTTAAGTCCTTTGCAAATGTAGTAAGTATGTGCTAATAAGTGTGTCTAGAGCTTTTATTTCATACTCTCATTGTCACTGCAGCAGAGCTGAGTAAGGATTGTTGAATTGATGCGATCTTTGCACGTTGGTTAGCTGTTGCTGCAAAAACACGCAAAATCGTTCAGAAGCTGAGTTAGTGACTGGCATTTCTCATTCCAGAAAGACCTGAAATGAAGAGTCTTTTCTAGATTAATATTAGGGTAAGTGAGGCTCTGTGGTAATAGTACAATTTGCTAAAATGGCATATTTTCTTGTACAAGAGTAGCCAATTTGTTGAATTATTTGCATTAAAACAATTTCATTTGCTGAACCTGCTCACCTGTTTTACTGTGGCAAGTGACCACTACCTTTATAGGCTGAACTAATTTAATACTTGAACACACTGAAGAAATAAGATTCTGGATACTACTCAGGCATTCTAGCTTGACTTTTTGATACCAAGCTAAATTGTTATATGAGATTGCTTTTGGTCCCTGACTGTATATCCTGTTCTGTATAACAAGGGGATTCTGTGCAAGTCAGAGGCCTTTTACTCCCATCTGGAATGGGAGAAGGACCTTCTGGCAGTTAGGAAGGTAACAAGAAGTAAGTGCGTGCAAGGAATTTTTAGACACTTAAAAATTTCCCTTTCCATGCTGATTACATACATGGATCCCAGACTAATAGTTAACTGGCAGGTGCACAAAACACTGAAAGCAAAGTCTTTTGGCTATTAATAGCTTGCTTCTGCATTTAATTCTCTTTTCTCCTGCTATCACCAAAACACACAGGTTTGTCAGGCAAAACTAAATACTTATTTTCAAGAACAGAAATAGTTTGCCAAACATTCATGAATACTCTCAGTGTTGTTTGCTTTACTAACTGGAGAATAAAAAATGCAGTGTGAGAGAAAATACTATTGAAATTGGGAACTAGATGTGGGACTTCAAATTTCTCATTGCCTGATAACAAGTTCAGTGCTTCATATCAGCTTCTTATTGGCAAAGGAACGATGAATTTTATTTAAGGATACAGTCAGCTTAAAATGTTCAAATTGAAGTTATTTGACAGTGTACAACCTGTCTTTGAACAAACCTGTGCACAGAAAATTCTCTCAGTTCTGTCAGACGCACTAAATGAAAAATATGTAGTTAGAAAAAAATACTTTAATATTTAAATAGTCAACATTGTTTTGGGTATAGAAGTATTAAATAGGATTTTTCTGACTGGGGTGCTTGCCAGTCAGATTCTGACATGAAAATAGGTGAGTAAGCAGCAAGCTTAATATTGCAGCTTTCACTGCTTTTCTGGGAGAGCACTGATACCACTGGAAAATATAGGACATCCTTATCTTCTTGCAATATATTTGTAAAGAGAACAAGTTCAAAATTAGGTCTTTCATTTTCACAATATGCTCTGCTGTTGTCAGGAGTAAATTCTCCACTTGTTGAGACAAATGCATAACTGAATGAATAGTATTGACCATGTGATTTTTATTTTTCTGATTTGGAGTTCATTGATTGCAAGAAAACTATTTTCAATCTGTCCTTTGAAATTTAGGAGGAAAAAGTAGTAAACACACTGATATTGCTAAGGTTAGCATCATACCATCTTTTGACCTTGTTTAAATAAGAGTATTTTTTGTTATGCACTATCACTGCTGAATGGAGGGGCTGCTTGTTAGTGTCCTGTGCCTTGCCCTCCTCCCCCCACCCCCACTCCCGATTTTGAAATGTGATCAAAATCATATCTTAAAAAGAACATTCTTCCCCAGTCTGTATGACATTGTAAAGGTGTACTAAATCCTCACCTGAGCTAAGAAGGCAGATAACCTTCAGCAACAGTGAGGATTCCTTTATTTCATCAGGAGGACCTCAATACTCTTTTGAGGCAGAATTCCTCCACTTCACGTAGAGGGCATACCCTTATCTAGGAGGCAACAGCTTTCACAGCTGTTGTAAGCATGGAGTCAGGACTGCCTTCATTACCTTGTGCGGCTGTGCAGTAAATCAGCTACGGGAAGACAGACGAAATTGGGCAGTAGACAAACCTTACTAAGGCTACTTTTGTAACCATCAGTGGCAGAAGCCCATGTTTTGTGTTCTGGCATAGCACCCTGAAAGCTGTTTCAGAGTGAGCACTACAGGATGCGCTCCAGAAAACACAGGATAATATTTTTGCAGTTGGACAATGATACGTGCCATTTTGGTTTCTCAAAACAGCAAAGAAAAACATTCTTTCCTACTGTTTGATCTCATACTATGTGTTTCAAATGGTACCTACACAAGTAACACAGCTTACATTTGCCACTGTTGGTGGTGGTATGTGTGTATTATTTATCATGATATTCACTCCTTTTAGAAGTTTAAAAACTGAAATTGCTTGTGGGTCATATTTGCTCTTACGGAAGATGCAGTGTTACAATGCAATGCAGATAGATGTGAAAGCAGAGGGGGCTAGGTTAGGACTGCTAGCCTTCGTGTGTTGGAAGCACACAACAGGAGTTTGTCAGCTTATTTGGAGAGAAATACATGAGGCTTTCTGATGCTGGGACCAGTCTGTATTGTGTGATGTTACAGCAGATCCATTCAGTTACAGACATCCATCGTCAGGCTAGAAATATAATGCAGTGAGAGAGCAGCATTTCTTCCTGCACTGGGTATGCTGCACCATTTTGGAGCAGCCTGAAGAAATGTGAGGGGAAAACATGATGCTGTATACTGAGAGGCTGGTTGCAGGGTGTGTAGAAAAGCTGAGCAGGATAGGAGGGGAAAAGCAGCAAGATAAATGCTGCATGTTTGCTGCAGGGAGGGGAACACTTGAAATAAATGCAGAGTATTTCCACACGTGTAGGCATTATGAAGAGCCAGTGCATGGTAGTCACACCCTACCAATTGACTCTTAAGCCTTTAAAACTCCACAATCTGTTTGGCTGATATTAACCCAACTGTGACCGTGTTGTGAAACCATGTACACACAAAATGTATCTAGCATTTGTGGCTTACAGTTAAAGATTACATATGTGCTGCTACTATTGCCTGCAGCAGATAATATCCCTTCCTCCTGTTTTGAGTTTCATCTCTGTGCTCTGCTTAGCACACAGTGCAGCTCCTCTGTTTCCCTGTCCAGCTTTTGTCATCTCGTAATTGTCTGTGCTCTCTGTGCAATATCCACAGGAGTGCTCACTTCCTGCTTTCCTCCCGTGCTGCTGTACCTTACATGGCAAGCTAAGCAGCAGTATCCACAGAGACTTCCTCACTCTCCCTAGCCAAGTATCCAGGGTAGTGCACAGTGGCACTGTATGAAATCAAAACATAGTTATGAACATGTCATATGACAATAATTTCATTGTAATATGGGTTCTTCAAAAGCTGTTAGTAGGGATTTATTTTTTTTACTTATGTCTGTCCTTAACTTGATGTTGACGAATTCTAATTTTAAAAGAACTATCCCTTGTACTCCATCAGAGCTGCCTTCTTTCTCCTGCTACACAATGAAAGACCTACAAATTGGTGCAACAAAACAACTGAGTGATGATGGACATTGCTGAGGGTTTTTTAATATGGGACATGAGGTATACTTGGTCAGAAGTTGGCATAAATCACTTTGCAGCTTTATCGTTTGCCTGGCTTGAATTAACTCAAAGCATTAATGGCTTTTACCCCATCTTTTGCCTGTGGTGGGACAGGAAGGGGATTTGTGAGGGGCTAACCAATGGAGTGTCACAGGGCCCACTAAGGCTGTGATGAGGTTGCCTGTAAGAATGTTTTTCCTACCTTTTACTTACAAGAGTGGGCTGCTTTGTTTAATACACAGAATGTAGAAGTGGAAATCACTGATGAGGAAGAAAAGGAGTAATTGGTGTTGTCATTCTAGATGAACTTTGAGGGCTTTCATTAAGTCCTCATGGCTTCTAGTTATAGCAGCGTCTTCCAAAATGTAACATTTTAATTTCTGAACTATCTAATTTTATTTTTTAACACTGTAGAACACTCCATCTTAAATAAATGCATTGGTTCAGAAGTAATAGCAGGGAAAGAACAGAAAAAGCTGTATATTACTCAGACCTGAAAAAAAGCTTACAATTTATTTGGTGATTTAAATTAATCTTTCTTTGGTATTTGCATAGTTTAAATAACTCAGCTTATATTTTTGGCTACCAGTGATGATACAGAGCTGGAATATAACATAAATTAGGATATGTGTAATACTGATTTCTAACAAATATACCATATGAAAGATTCAATTAATTTGAATGAGGGCATTTTGGTTGAAATGTAGATGTGGATAAATAATGCATAGAAACAAAGTCTATTTAATAAAATTCTACCAGAGGTTATTATTAGAGCTTGCATTTGTATTGTCTTTATCTATAATATGCAGACTGTGCCTATGCTCATCTTGTACTATCTTCTTACTCTAGATGATCTATCAGTACTGGCAATAGTGACTGTGTCATATCATTCTGCTGAGAGAAATGTCTAAATAACATAATAATAGCAAAATTTCAGTGACTGCTGTACTACTTCTGCTGCCATTGTAGCTGTTTTGGTAATAGCAGAAAAGCAGTAGTTTCCCCTTAAGTCTGCCTTAAATCACATTTTTGAGTTCAGTGTTAGCACTCTCTTTGGTGAGAAACTTGTAGGGATTGAAAATCTATGTCAACAGAAATTAACAATTTACTTATGTTCTATGGTTCTCAGATTTTAGGTATTAATTTAGCTTTGGGTGGGTTTTTTTTTTTTGTGTATGCCCTATTAAAATAATATCATGATGTTAATATTTGTTGTATATTTAAAGTTTTATAACTACATCAGAATTGAGAAGGTATGCAAGACAGGGTGCAGCTGAGCAACATAAACATAATGTGAAAAGAAGATGGTTTTGCTTTAAAAGCTTTTTTTAGTTGATTTAGTGATATTTTAAGTTTCTGTCTTATTTTACATCTGCAGAGTTCGGCTGTGTTTTAAACGAATTTATTGTGGTATTTCTTGTATTTAATGTAATAATTAAAACCTGCTCCATATTCTTTTATTTCTTTCCTTTGTAACATATGCTGCAGAAGTTTTTCACACTGTGGGTTTTTTTTTTTTTTTTCAGCAGAACTACGTCAGTACTCTGTTTGCATTGCCAGATGGATGCTAAAATAATGCGTTTAGAGTTCAGAGGTTATGCTGCATAATTTAACATTCCTGTTTGGGCTAGCCATGAATATGTGATACCAATTAAGGAATTTGTAGCACTAGGTGTATTGAACATGGGTGCTAGTGTTGCATAACAAATAAATTTCTTCTTCAAGAAGGAATGTCATGTGAAACAGAATGTCATTCTCAGTCATTGCTTACCTCTGGGTCCCACCTGCAATTTCACATTGTGACTACATGCTGTTTGAAGAAAGAATTGTTCTTATGACTTGCTAAACTACTCTCTGCTCTCTGTGGACGTGAGAAGAAGGATATAAGTAAGATTTTCTGATATACACGATGCACTGCAACAGAAATATTTCTGTACTTCAAATATTCTCATATATGTTTCTGTGATTTATCAGATAAATCAGTACTTTTTATTTTTGTTCATATCTTCATGTTATTAAAGACATTTAAACAGCATATTTTTAATAGTTTGTTTTTCGGTAGTGAAAAAAATCTTCTTGAAATTCTATTAAAACATTGAGATTTTTGGCTTGCTAGCTTTAAAATTACATGATTAAAGGTGTATCTTTTTCTATCTAACATTTAGGATTCACTGGTTACATTTTTGCCTGAAATACAAATACTTTAGCTTCTGTCAGGAAAAAAAACTCATGTTCACTTGAATATCAATCAGTGTAAGGAGGAATTAATTCAATTCATGTAATAGTTGAACTAATCATTACTCAGGACAAATAAAAGCAGAATTTATATAAAAGTACTTGATTTTAATCTTCAGAAAATTAATCATAAAA
>NW_010226191.1:0-5051 GCF_000690775.1 Eurypyga helias
CGACCCCTGAGGAACGCTGCTTGTTGCTGGTCTCTCTTTGTCCAGTCTCTGCTCCAGACATGGGAAAATCACTTACAGAATAGCTGCTTAGCTATTTCTGTTTACCAAAAAAAAAACCCAAAAAAAAAAAGTGTGGGTTTGTCTCAATATCCAAAGTTTTATTTAAACCATGGAGGTTCTCCAGATGTTTCATGAATGTCACTGTCCTGCTTGCCTCGGGGACAGAGCAGATAAGAACAGAAAGCTCTTTAGCCAGCTATCAGTCAATGGTAACCCATCCTCAATCAGTAGTCACTATTTTACTGTAGTTGGACTCTTACTGGCTTGATACTTTTTCTACATATAAGTTAAGACAACATAGTTTCACTTGAAATAAAACAAAGAAAAAAATGCTGCGTATTTTTACTGGGAAAAGACAACTTCAAAAAATGTTCCATCCAGCTCCAATCAAAGTCATTTATGGGTGTGATTCATGTTCCTGTTGCATAACCTCAAGAAAGATTGCCACCTAATAATATAGTAGATCATTGCATTAAGCTG
The DNA here is from genome assembly GCF_000690775.1 of Eurypyga helias. Lineage (NCBI taxonomy): Eukaryota > Metazoa > Chordata > Aves > Eurypygiformes > Eurypygidae > Eurypyga > Eurypyga helias. The sequence goes on from NW_010226191.1 coordinate 541, forward strand.
GTTGCATGTTATCTGGCCAGACATTGACCTATTTCTAGTGGGTTTTATTTATCTTTAAGATGTTTCCTAAGGTAGCACTCTGAAGATGGAATTTGATTCCACCATAAAAGTGAGTACTGTGTGTTGTATATTTAAGCCACAACTCTGGGGTATGAGAAAAAATCGTAGAGAATGAGAAAAATGAACGAAGTTATCAATTAGATAATAGGAGCACAAAATGTATCAGATAACATTTATCAAAAGGTTTATGTTGCTGCCTACATTCTTAATGAGAAGCTCTGGGATAACAGCCATAATCACAGGTTTATGATAAAGTATCTGAGGCTTCAGATGTTCAGTCCAACAAGCACTAATATCATAATAGTGTATAAGTAGGTTTACTGAATAGTCATAAATGTAATTATGGCCCTCTGACACAAACTTGTTTCAGAGGCAAAATTGTTTCAATTAAGAATAATGGAATACTGCTAGATGAAGTAAAATTATGTCACTCTCTGTTCATTACATAAAGCAACATACTGCAAATCAGAATACTAAAATTTGGAATGGAAATAATAGTTTTATATTCCCATCTTCAGGCTAAGTTCTTAGTTGCTGGGAGTTTAGAAATGGAGTAGCTGTGGGTGGGTAGGCAAGGGTCCATGGCTTTGAGTCGACTTTTTCGTCCTACACTCTTGATAGACTGTGGCAAAATGTTCCCAGTCCTAACTCTACATGACATTAGGGTTGTAGCCAGATTATGTGACTACAGCCAGGTGCTGTATACCTGACAGATTTCAAGAGATGGAGAAAAAGTGTTAAAGATTCATCTCAGTTTTGTGAAGTTTGTATCAAGAAAAAATGTGGCTACCTCTGCAGGTATTTCTAGCTCTGTTTTGCTTCAAACAAAAGTTGAATCTTCAATCATTCATATATTTAGAACTTTCTAAAGGAATGATTCCTTCAAGATGACAACAACTCTTGAAAGGATAAAAGCTTAAGAAAATACATAACATACTGAAATATGCACACATATTGTACCTCATCTTGCCTAGTTCTCCATGAAATGTCAAAAGAACCTCCTACTGTGATATGTCGGTGAGCTCTGCAAGACTGATTAAATTTCTATATAATATCAATCGTTGCATCCTGTGAACCATAAATTATAAAATTTGTGTTCTATTTTATCACTCCATAAAAAGCCTTAAAACTTTTTTTTTCTTATCAGATATGAAGAATAAACTGTGATTCTCATTTTATTTGTGGCAATTTTATGCACATACAGAAACGGAGTGTAAATGCGGAGTGTATTCTTTTTATATGTGTGTCAAAGAAATAGATTAAGAAAGCATTTGCTACAATAATATAAAAATATCATGGTTTGTTTCTCAAGTTGGTAGCATCCCAAACTAAGGGAACAAAATGAGGTGTCCAAAGCCTAATATGTAAATGTCCCTCGAGAGCCGAACAGAGAATATTCAGGCAGTAAGAGGATGCAGTTTCCTCCCTTACTTTTTTAACTAGTGGAATAGCAAAATATAATCAGGAGATTGGTGTTAGAGATTTGCTTTATGACAGAAACTAGTGTTAAAAGGGCTCGTGGTCATTTCTCACACCACTTCAAGATGTGTGGTTTCTGTACAGAATCTCAACTTACACATTTCTATCGTATTCAATGTCTTTGACCTTTTGGCACCGCGCACCAAGAGGCTAATGTGAGGAATCTGTTTCTCTTCGATTGCTGACTGTAGTTTAAGTCCATTGTTCAGAGAATTTCAGGATTATGAATTTCAAACTAACACGAACATAATAAAACTGTCTTTATTCTCATTCTCATCTCTGTCTCACACTCTCTTACTCTCTCTCACAGGGTTTTGTACTGTGGCTCATCACCATTGCACCTGAGTGCCTTCCAAATAAAAGAAATAACAGTAGCAAAGCCTCTAGTGAACATCACGGGGAACATCAACGTTGAGAGGCAGGGCTTATAAATCTGCATGCAACACTGCATGAACATGCTTAGTGTGCTTCCAGACCCGGGCTGGCTTACATCCAGCTTCTTGAGTAGGGTGTACTTTAGCAAGTTCAGGCCTGTGCTCACTGTAGGGACCTGCTTTAGGGTTGATGCTTCTCTCAGGGCAGGGGTAGTGTGGGAGAAAGGAAAGAGCGGAGAGCGTGCTTGCGTGTTAGCTTTTGGTAGTTTGTGGCAATTCTGCACAAAGTTTTTATGCAAACTGTAAGTCTCAGAGTTATGAATGCACCTGTCATCTCTTATGTTGTTCCTTAATGGAAATAAGCAGAAATTTAGTAACTTTTCTTAATGAAAATCATAGAATCATAGCAGGAGAAAAATATAGCAGTAGAATTAATTTTTTTTTTTTCATGTCAAGCTACATACTTCTACTTTTCTTCAGTGTATCTTTATAGTTTCTTGTATCTTTAGTATCGTAGGTATGCTGAGCAATATGCTGTTAAATCAAGAGCAAACATAAGTTAATCATAACACTGTGGCTTTCAAAAATGCAATATTCATTTTGCAAATGGATCATAAACAGAAGCCATCAGTAGAATTTTGCAAGATGTAAAGAATCTGTAGTAAAATGTATGAATAAAAGGGGTAATTGAAAGTATTCTGAAATTTTAAGAGGCAAATATTGTAACAACAAACTGTAAACAGATTCAAAATTCTTAAAACCTGAGTCACATCAATCCAAGTCCTAGTACAAAAAAAGGTAACAAACCTCTCCCCTTAATGGAAACAGGGTTAGATTGTATGTGTGGTAAAGCAGATCTTGTGGCTGATTTTCTGTGAATGCCTGTTTCTCATGAAGGGATTTCATTCAAATCCATTCAGGAGTTATCTTTACGAAACCATGCCATGTATTCGGCTACTTTGTAAAGAGCTGACAAAGAAATGGTTTGCTGAAACAGTTGAGCATCATCGAACAGATACAGTAACAGTGCACTGTTAAGAGGTAATTCTCTAACTGTTGGTAAAAGCTTTGGAGATAGGATAACTTCTGAAAGCTTTGTGGTTGCAACCAGGGTTTTTTTTTTTTGAGTGAAACGTGCAAGTGTAGAGATTACAACTCTAAAATCAGAGGTGTTGGTAAAATACTGTGCCTTGATTTGGAGGCTGCTTCTAGTTTTCTGGGGAAATAAATACACCATGTCCAGGTTCAGGGGAGTATATAGGATTGTCAGTGACTACACAGATCTTCTATTTTAGTGCATTGTCACCTGCAGCATGTTCTTTGCATTTCTTGCCTAATTCATGTAGACTATTTAAAACTGAAAATATTATCAACCCTTGCAAAATGAATCGTCATTTACCAGCTATTTTAAATCTGCTGAAAGGCAAAAACCTCTGGAACTGCACGTGAAAAACTTGGTTTGCAACACCCTAGCATGATTTCCTCAAGTGTGATTCTCTTACAAAGGTTTTACTGGACAGCATGATACATACACAACAACTGAACAATTAGAAGAAAGTTGTTTATTTCATAACCTTAAAAGTAAACATAGACACATTTAAACCTCAGAGCTCAAAGGTTGCAAAGATTTTCTTTGGATTTTTTGCTAAATTGAGTTTTGTGCTTTCCATTCTTTAAGGATGCATTACTTACAAAAACAAGAGAGTATCTGCTTCTTCTGTACATAAACTTGATGACAATTTCATCAGCTAGATGACCATGGCATACATGTAACAGTTTTCCCACACTGAGGCAGCTGTAAAGACAGTATCAGTCTAAATTGTTAAAGGAATTAATAACTTGTGTTCTCTTCAGTACCCAGAGAAAAAAGTACCATTAAAATGGTTGGTTAGAAAGTAGAGAGTAATAGATCTGGTTTTGAAAATGTATGCAAAACAGAAAGTAAAAGAGATTTCATAGTGATCTTAAAAAAATCTAAACAGAATTTAATTGATGTATGGCAAAAGATACAAAAATATCTACATAAATACATATATATTTGTCCTAAATGATTGATATTGTGAGCTCAATAAACTATTCTTACATGTTCTGTATGAGCCTTTGTAGAGAATCTTTGGTGAGAGTATTTTAGGAGAAATTGAGGAAAAGAGTAACTGTCTTGTACACTTTTTTTGATCATTAAAGACCCTTTTGACATTACAGGGTGGCACTACATCTGATGAGAATTACATAAAATACTGAATTTTTTTGCAAACTTTTAAATTATACTATAGTTATAATTTGAATGCTATTTATCTAGGTATTATTTAAAATCCTGATAAATAGCATTCATAATATTAAAAATATTAAAAATCTAAAAAATAATAAAAAATAAAAATATTAAAAATTTAAATTATATAAATCTTGCCTACAAGAATTCTTGGGGGGCAATTTTTACAAGGGTCTGTAGTGACAGGACAAGGGGTAACGGGTTTAAATTGAAAGTGGGGAGGGTAAGATTAGATATCGGGAAGAAATTCTTCAGGGAGAGGCTGGGGGGGGAGTGGGACAGGGTGCCCAGAGAAGCTGTGGATGCCCCATCCCTGGAAGTGTCCAAGG
>NW_010226191.1:5155-20012 GCF_000690775.1 Eurypyga helias
CAAACCATTCTATGATATGACTCCATAGATGGATTTTGGAGGGGAGCAGAAAGATGCTTTGCTTTGGGTAGGTAGGCAAGAGAAGATAGATTAATAGCACTTTATCAGATTTCCTGGCAGAACTGAGCCTCTAGAATGTCGGTCAAAAAGGACCAGTGATGATATATAGGTAAAATTACTAAAAGTTGGGGTTTTTTTTTATTCTTTTAAAGTTTTAAGATCCTTTTTAGAAGCCTAATGAATCAATCTGAATTTAAAATTAGAGGTGTTTGGTGGGGTTTTTTGTGTTTTGTTTGTTTGTTTGTTTGGGGTTTGGGTTTTTTTTGAGGAGGAGGGTTGGTGTTTGATTTTGACTTTCTTTCTTTCTTTCATTTGTTCTGCAGAACTGTTCCATTTTAAGGCATTCACCTAAGACCTTAAGTTTTAAGATTTGGAACAAATCAATTTCAATTAGTAGATGCTTCACACAGTCACATTCTGCCTTTTGAATCCATTGATTTTGATTAGGAATAAGTGTGTCATTATTTTCTTTCTTCAGATGTTCCTTAAAATAATGAATTTATTAAAAACTTAGGTACAGTAGAAAACGGTAAAGCAACAGAAAACCATCCCTTTTTCTTCCATGGGGTCACAGATTCAGAACTTAAATAAATTTGAGAAACAGAAGTGAATAAATAGGGAAGTAAAAGTCCCAGAGGTGTAGAAAATTACTCAGAAATGTGGAGGTCTCTAAGGTATTCCTTAGTTAAAGAAAATGTAGGAGGAATCATTGAATGAAGATGCCACCTACTTGAATCCTGGGAATACTGCTTATCCCAGCAGAAAGATAGCTCTTATTGCCTCAAATGAAGGGAGACTCACAGGCTTAGGAAGCAATTAATATTTTGATTTAATAAAGATAGAAACAGATGTGAAAGTCAAATACACAAAGAAAAAGGCAGGGAATTTAATCAGAAAATACTGGAAAATATCCAGTGCTCTGGATTCAGTAGATGAAAACTCATGGACTTGCCCAGGGATGGGGCAGTAGAGAAAGCAACAGCTAAAGTTTTTCAGCTTTGCATTTCTAATGGCTTCCATATATTCTTCCTTTTTCAGGTAATGAACTTCCTACAGAGTCCTTCCTATAATGACATTAGTTGGGATAGAAGTTTAATAGTGTAGGTGTTGGCTCACTAGGAACTGGCCTTCAGTAGCCACTGCATATCAAGCAGGCTCTTAGACAGCTGCCAGGCAAAAATAAAGGTCTGTAGTATTCAGAAAGAATTACAAAGATGCAAATTTTGCATGTCTATTTTTGTTTCTTACTCAAAAAGCTTAAAATGTATCTTGAGTTTCTACAATTATGTTTCTTGGAGGCTCGGAGGCTCAGCATAAGTCTTCTCTAAAAACTGGAGACTTCATGCCAGATCTTTGATCAAAGGACCCTAACAGCAATTGAAATTGCAGCTCCCAATCTTGTTCTCAGGTAGCAGTGGTAAATTTCAGTAGGTTAAGCTACAAGAATGTGTAGAATTCAGAAGGGCAAAGATATTGAAAAAAACAAAGTGCTTTCTATATTTCTAAAACTTTGTAACACAATTTTTTTTTTTCTATATAGAATAATTTAACAGAACTAAAGGTCTGTGAAACATTATTGAGAACTTGTCACTGTTAATAATGTGTTTCGAGAAACATTGACACTAGTCCCTTATCATAGGAACATATATAAGAATTAATTTCTGTGAAGCTTACTGTATAAATAGCAAGACCAACGGGAAGTAGAGAAGGAAATAAACATGTGGAAAGGTCAAACGAGTTGCAGGATGGGAGCAGTAAATTTGCCCATCTCCCACATCCAGTCTGGATCTGTACCTATTAAAGTAATAGCCGATGACAGTTTTCTAAATAGGTCACAGAGCATTCATATTGGAAGCAAGAGGTGTGATATGTGAGATAATTACAAGGTGCAACTGTTTACCTCAGCTATCTAACTGCTAACTACCTATAATTAAGCAGCAGCTCTAGTGCTCTATGATGGGTAAGTTAGTGTAAATACTTTCAGCTAGTCGTTAGCAGCCTTTGCTCTGCAGAAACTGAGCTGCTGCTGACTCAGAAAGTTTAATGAAGACTGGTGAGACGAAAGGAGGTCATGATTTTCTGGAAAGTTTGAGAAATGCTACATTAAGCTGCCCCTTTTCTCAAATACTCTAGTCGTCTTCTGATTTTACTTCACAAAGCTTGACATTTGTGGTTTGCTTTATAGATCATAGGGTCTTTTCATACATTAACTCTGCCCGTAATTAGGTGAGTGAAGATCGCAAGCGCAGCAAGAATTTCAGCTTTCCTCTCTGTGACTGAAATTCAATTAATGGTAGTGTTCTCCCGCATGGTAGCTCAGGTATCCACTGTCAGGTGGTTGAACAGCTCTGTTTTCAATCTGTTGCTTAAAATCTGTTTTTGTCCCTCCTGTTACTTACGGAAGTCTATGACAGCCAGTTTCATGTGAATACTGGGAATAAGTTTTATGCTCCTATTCTTTACAAAGAATTTCTCCTTCTGTGAGTATCCAGCCTCTTGTGTTTGATTTCTCTGAGGTAGCTATTCAAGAAAAGCTTGGACATGTAGTTAGGAAAGTATTGTTAGTAGGAGAGCTTTTAGTGTTGTGTCAGTGTATGTCTCCCCCATGATCCCCTTCCTGGTTCCCTTTATTATAAGCTTTTCTAGAAGATGCTGGCTTGACTCATTGTCTATGATTCTGTAAGATCTTCTGATGTGGAATACAAGTGAATGCTGTCTCTTCTGATGTGTTGGTGTATATCCTCAAGGGAGCAAAAAAGAGACTGCAGTTTAGATGAGCCTCTCTAGCAGTTGGCTCTCTTGTTCTCTGTGGGGAACTCTAGAATGGAAAAGGCAGCCAGTCGTGCATGCTGTAATTTACATCTGATTGATGAAGGGTTTAGATTCACAGGAACAATTTGCACTGGGACTCCTGTGGGCCTACAACTGAAATATTTTGCCACTGCTATCCAGCATTTTTTTTTTTGTCTTGATCAGTCTCATATCTTTCCACATCAACTTTATTCTCAGAATTAACCCCTGAAGTTATACATTTAAATGATGCTTGAGAGTCCTTGTTTCCGTGTTAATAATCAAGTAAGTTAAGTTGTAGTTGAAAACACAGCCTGCCTAATAATCATAAAAATTCATTTTATGGGAAAAAGTACACCATAGAGTATTTGCTATGCTTGCAAAGTCAGTTAAACCTTTATTTTTAAAGCTTGCCCCAGGGATCCCTACAACCACCACTAGGCAGATTTTGTTGTTACCTAGCATGTGCCACACTAAAGTTACACATCTAGAAGCTTCTTGAAGTTAAACGATTGAGGACAGCTAAGATTGTTTTTTTTTTTTTCCCGAACTTCACTATTTTTGAAATATCAGGCCACAGTGAGAGGAAAATGACAACGAAACTTTGTATGCAATGTAAGAATAACCAAATAGTATTGTTTGAAAAGGCATAAAATAATTTTTTCATTTAAATGTGCCTTCAGAGTGAAACACAAGAAAATTCTCATTCCTTATGTACATTTCCAGACTAGCTAAACATGTAAATATATAAATTTGCTATAAAACTTATTAATGGGCATTTGTTTACATATTCTTATCTCAATTATCTGTGCCCATAGGACCCATTCAATCAATTTTTCACTAAGTAGTTTTCAAAATATAATTACTCTTATGGGTAAGTCTATGAACAGCAGTGTCATTTACACTATAGTTCACTAATTGCACTTCCAAGCCATTATAATGAATTATACTTGTACATTCTTCAAGAAGATCAGTTAATGCTAATCACTTCTATCACATATATCACTTAGAAGACATCCATCTCTAACAGCCTTTTCGTTTACAGCCTCAATCCCTTTTAATTTTCTTGCATTGTAAGATGTGGTCACATATGTCTAGTGTGTGCTCACATAACCCATTAGCCTTGTAAACTTACTGATAAAAGTTGAGTTTGAAAATTTAGAAGATGCATTTTCCTATGTTTTATTAAGTTTAAGATGGAAATTATTAGGTTTGTGATTATTAGATGTACAGTTCTGGAACACCAGTTCAGGAATTACTGGCTATAGGAATTAGCAGAAATAAATAGTTCCAGTATGAAATTTGATACATTTATGAATGGCATGTATTGGGCAGATTATTTTTTTATGTTGCCTGACCAGATTTGTTGACCCAGATGCTTTTCTAGCCCTACTGTTTTGTGCTTTAACAAGACAGAGCAGTATGTTCTGCAAAGTAAGTGCTTTGTCTAACTAATCTATGGACTGAATGCCTAGATGCAGGCAGTAAAAAGATTTCTTTGCAGCCTGAGAGATGCTGAAATAATGATCTCATACTTGCATGAAATCCTTCTGACTAGTTTGACAAGGAAAGTGTAATTTCTTAAGATGTGGGAAACTTTGCTGTGGATTTAGGTACAAGAAACCCAGTTGTCCCAAGTGTGAAAAAGAGCTGCCACCTCTTCTCTCCTTGTCATCATCACAGAATATTAAGACAATGTTTCACTAGTAGCTTAGTGGAATTTCTAAGAAGTTGTGGTAACACATGTAGCAAGGATCTTAAAAATGAGATGTGCATGATAAATGAATTGACGTACATGTTATATCTAGTATAAATAATAAGCACTAATTATTATCATAAGCATAGATGTTATGATTGCAATCCTCATAAAATTTCTATGACACCTAAGCTACTGGTGCCTTTACTTACTGTTGAGTTTGTAAGGGGTAACAGTGAAGAGACACTATGTCTGAAAATATCAGGAATATGAAACAAGTGGTCTCTTTGTTATGTTTACAAGCTGAAGATAAATATGGACTGAAAAATACAAAATCAGTTTTTCAAACCCAGAGTTGCAGCTTACTATGAGTAAAAAGAAGACCTATGGTTTAAAAATATACTTTCAAAGTGTGTGAGAAATTCTTTGTGGTAAAATTTATAAGTAAATGTGACAGAAAGGAGTTTTATGGTGTGTGAATAGCATAAATTCCTTGAGAGGAATCACACACATCAGTAACTGATCCAGATTACTTTACAGATGGAGAGAATAGGGACTATAGTATTTTAAAATTCTTTCTTTTTTGGGGGATGCTTAATACCTCTAATGAGACGTGCCCATTAGACATTCCAAAGACAATTTCTTTCATGGTGCAATTCAGTTGACCTTTTACTACATCAAATTTATCTATAGCTGTTGACGTGCATTCAGTAAGTTTTTGCATCTTAATGGATTTATGGAGTTGTCTATTCAGTAAAGCTAGGGGATCATCATCCTGGCTGAGTCCTAGACCACATTCTCTCCCCCTCATGTAGAAGAGTATAAGAGAATAATTAGTAGGAAAGTCAGATAGCTGGTGAAATTCCCAGCCATAAATAGAAGATAAAGTGATAAAGAGAGGGAAAAGGAGAAAGTTAGTTTGCATGATAAGGGAGGAAGAGGCTATGTAAATAGACCATGAACTGCACCTAAGAGATGAGGTAAAAAAGCTGTACAACAGACACGTCCCTGAAGGACGTCTCTCAATCTGGCTGAGAGAGGTACTACGAATCCTCCTCAGGCCCATAAGGAGTCAGTTTCACATAGCTGGAGTGTTCTTGTCAACATGAATAAGGCGTCCTGGAAGAATTCCCAAAGAAGAGCTTTTCCATAAACTATCTTACAGCTGCCAAACTATGAAATGTGTATCTTAGATTATAAATCAATTTTATGGGAACAAGGAAAAATCCACCATTGTTCTTTATGTCAGGAGAAATCTATATAACATTGAATTTTTAAAATTTATAATAAGGTCCTTCTGCACCTTCTGCATCTCTTATAATTCTTTTTTTTTTTTTTTTTGGGGGGTGGGTTTTGTTATTAGATGTACAGATTTTTTTTCCCCTCAATATTAGCATCTTGGAAAGAGTATTCTGAAAAAACATGTCAGCCAAATCAGCCCAGTGGTTTGTGGGATTTTTAAAATTTATTTTATTTTTATTAGGTGCTAAATGTTATTTCAGGTATGAGGTTGATCTGTATGGAACTGCATGCCCCTGGAATGGGTGGGAGAATATTCTGTCATATATGCACTTTACCTTCATTTCTCAACCCAAGAGTTTGTAGCCACCAAATATGGAGCCTATTGGAGATATATCCAATACGTGGATAGGCAAGATATAGAAATGGAACATGCTTGGGTTGCTTTGGCGACTGGACCCAATCCATGGGTCCAAAGTAAACAGAGTTTTAACTACTCTAAAACTAGGTCTTTGACTAAGTAGATGAAAGTAAGGCATGAGTGAAAGGGGCTTAGAGTGTGCTTTAACTACAGACAGAAATAGGCAGTTCATAGGTCGAGTTAACATGGACTAATCATAAGAATGATTGAAAAGTGTCACATCAAAGGTATATCTAGACTAGCATCTTGTCTATAGTTCTGGTGGGTAGTGGATACTTAAGAAAGACAACAAGAACATACAGAATTGCAGAATTGCTCTGACTAGCATTTTCAGCAAACAGTGCTTTTAGGGCTTGCATGAGTGAGAGGTTGCTGTGATTAGTAACTGCCAGTGTACCTATTCTCCATCAACTAGTCTAGTCCTTCTCAGGAGCCATTTATACTTTTGGCTTCTAGAGATTCAAAAAGAAAAACTGCAGCTCCACAGCACAGTATGCATTGTAAAAAACCAGTATTACTTTAAAAAAAAAATCTATTTTTTTATCATAGAATCATACAATCACAGAACAGTTTGGGTTGGAAGGGCCCTTAAAGATCACCCAGTTCCAACCCCCCTGCCATGGGCAGGGACCCCTTCCACTAGACCAGGTTGCTCAAAGCCTCATCCAGCCTGGCCTTGAACACTCCCAGGGATGGGGCATCCACAGCTTCTCTGGGCAACCTGTTCCAGTGCTTCCCCATCCTCTCCGAGAAGAATTTTTTCCTGATATCTAATCTAAACCTCCCCACTTTCAATTTAAACCCATTACCTCTTGTCCTGTCACTACAGGCCCTCGTAAAAAGCCCCCCCCAGTTTCCTTGTAGCCCCTTCAGGTACTGGAAGGTGCTATAAGGTCTCTCCGGAGCCTTCTCTTCTCCAGGCTGAACAAGCCCAACTCTCTCAGCCTGCCCCCATAGCAGAGTTGCTCCAGCCCTCTGAGCATCTTTGTGGCCTCCCCTGGACTCGCTCCAACCAGTCTATATCCTTCTGATATTGAGGGTTCCACAGCTGGATGCAGTACTCCAGGTGGGGTCTCACAAGAGGAGAGGGTGATGTTATCACTGAGTTCGTAGTTTTAGTTTTATTAGACATAACAACTTATTCCAACCTCCTCTATTTCCCTCTGTTTATGACTCTGGATTTCTATTATGTTGCCACTCAGTCATGCCCTCTATATCAGGTCTTAGTCTGCTTACTTTTTTCTCCTTTGCAAGCACTGCCATGCCTCTGACCGTTCTTGCCTTTTTCTACTTTTCTATTGCTAGTCTTTTTTTTTTTCCCTTAAAAAAGACAGATCAGAGTTACATGCTGTATTGAAGTAGAAGTATTTCTTGAACAGTGCACAGTGATGTTTTCTGTTTTACTGTAAATTTCTTTCTTTTATTTTTCTACCTTCTTTATGACCGCTGCTGATCAGTTCATGGAATTGAACTGCCTGGCTAGCTTGGTGGATGAGGGGAGAACAATGTTTATCTTTAGAAAGGCTATTGACACTGTCTCCACATAGACAAGCTCGTAAAGTAAGGGCTAGATTAGTGTACGGGCACGGAGTAATGTGATTAGTGGCAGAAAGTCCAGCTGGAAGCAAGGGGTGTACCTAGTGGTGTTCATCAGGGGTTGATAGTGAGGCAGATACTGTAGAACACTTTAATGAATGACCTGGATGGTGGGGCAGAGAGTCCCCTCAGCAAGTTTGCAGATGGTACAATACTGAGAGGTGTGCTGCCATTTAGACAGACCTGGACAGGCTGAACGACTTGGACTGAGATGAATATCATGAAGTTTGACAAAGGGAAATGCCAAGTCCTGCCCCTGGGAAACAATAACCGTCGGCACCAGTACACACCGGCAACTGGCCAGTGGGAAAGCAGCTTGGCAGAGAAGGACATGAGGGTCTTGGTGGATGGCAAACTGACCTTGAAACAGAAATGCATTATCACAACATAAAAGGACAACATCATCCTGGGCTGCGTTAGGCGGATCATTGTCAGGAGGCTGGGAGGTGATCCTTGCTCTCTACTTCTCACTAGTGAGACACACCTGGACTGCTGGGTCCATTTCTGGATGATTTAGGGATTGGAGCACCTTTCATACCTCTTAAAAAGCCTAAAGGAGCTGGGGTTGTTTGGCCCCAAGAAGAGAACCTAAGCCATCCTCTGATTCTATGAATTGTCTGCAATGTCTTCAGAATCTTTCCTGAGTGGCAACCAACAAGTCTATTTAAAGTTATTTTGACTTTTCCCCTTACTTACTTCATATCCACTGCTTTGAAATGCATCTGCTGTTTCATCAGTTGGTCACTCAGCAGTGCAGGTCGTCCGGGCACTGCCAGGATAAAAAGAAACTTTGTAAGCAAGAGCCTGGGCGTCCTGGTGTACAAATTAAATATGAGTCAGCATGGTGTCCTTGTAGCAGTGAAGGCCAACTACATATTCCAAAGGTAAAGGGAAGTATTTTTTTTCTTTCTGTTCAGCATTTTTGGTGCTGCTGGAGTACTGTACCCAATTTAATGCTCTACTAGAGGATATATGACATAGAATGAGCAGCTGAGAGAGGTGAGTTTATTTGGCCTTAAGGAAAGAAGGCCCAGGAAGGACCGTACCACTGGCTTGAACTACCAGTGGGACATTAGAGAGTAGACAGAGACAGACTCTTCTCAGGTGCACAGTGAAAAGATCAGAGCTGTGAAAAGAGAAATTCCAATTAGACCGAAAAGTTGTTTTGTTCTTTTGTTTTGTTCCATCAGGGGTGATCAAATGCTGGAACAGGTTACCAAGAAGTTTTGTAACTGTCATCCTTGCAGATATTAAAAATTCAGCCAGACAAAGATATGACCAACCTGATCTGACTTCAAACTGGTGCTGCTTTAAGTGGGATGACCTTCCAGTCAGAATTATTTTGTAATTCTGTACTCTTTCTGTAACTATTTGTAGTCAGCAGAAGTTGTGGTATGTGGAGTAATGCTGGATCATCCCATTGCTTTTTCACCTCAATATATGTCCCATTTTTAAGATTAGATTTAATTTAAGATTACATAGCCTCTCTTAATTTGGAATATTGTTTGCTGTCTTTTAATCAATAATGATTTTCTAAATATACCTTCTACTTTATCCCCCATTTTTTTCTGTTTGCTTTTTAATCCTTTGGTGAGGAATGTATATCTGAGAGATCACCTGTATCACACTTCTCAAAAACCTCTAATAGATTTGTGAAGCACTGGTTCTTTTTACAAAAGCTCTGCTTTTTGGTGCTCCATGTGTTCACTAACTAATTCATCATTTTAATTTGTAACACTTTGTTTGATAAAGAAGTCAGACTTTCTAGTCTTTAGTTCCCAGATCACCTCTGGAGACATTTTAATGAATTGCTGTTATATATGCCATCTCCTGTTTCCTTGTACGAAAGCAGATTTAAATGGTCATTTACATACCACAGTTAATAGACCAACAATTTTATGTGTGAATTCTTTTAAAACTGTAGGGTTACTTCTGACTCATGGTGATTCTCTATTACCCAACTAATCAATTTGTTCAAAACACCTCTTACATTATTTCAATTTGAGATAATTTTTTTAGACTTTTGCCTGGCAAAGAATGGCTCTGATACAGGAATTTTATGCTTGCTTCTCTGGTGAACATGAGATGTTGGATTCATGGGGTGAATGCTGATCCTGCTGGAGTCAATCTGAGTTTTAATTTTAGGAATTATTTTAGAATTCAGCCTTGGTGTATATCCACTGACAAACACTGTGTGCTTTGAATCCTTGCTTGTTTAAATTCAAGCTAGTTATATCTGAATAGGAGTACAACAAAATGGGAGGCAAATTTATTTAAGCTCCAAATATATTTTTCAAGATGTGTGAGTAAAGCCCAGTCATTACAAAAATGCTGTTAGGTATTTAAATGCCATAAATTCATGTTACAGGTGTGCCTCTGATATAAACTGGCAGTATGGGGAGTGAAAATTACTTTAGAAAGCAGTGAGGACTGTGATGTTTCACATGTATTGTATTCTAACCATTTACACTGTTGAAAAACAAAGCCAGTGTATTCAGTGACCGAAGTATTTAAAAAAAAAAAAAAAGAAAGAAAGAAAGAATAGTATAAACAGAATCTAAATTAAGCCTGAATTTTGCATCATGCCCTTTCTACACAGTTATTATCAAGTAGCAAGCTGTGTAAAATATGGAAACAGGTTAGCAATCTACCAGCAAATAGCCTACAAAATAAAATGAGTAATTATAGGATGGACTTCAAAATAGAAAATAGGCTTATTTTAAAGTAATACTTGACACTGAATATTTGTAAGACCATGCAAAATAGAAGGAGATTAGTCAAGAGGATTTTTAGTAAATGGGTTTATTATAAAAGACAAAGGAAAGAAGTTGCTTGGAAATGAGCAAGAAACATTCATACGTGCAAGAATCCTACTGCAAGCAAAGGAAGCAAGGGAGTCAGATCTGTGTAATCTGTGCATCATTCAGCATGGAGGCTAGTACAGAAATAAAGGAGCTTTAATTTGAAGTATCTAGAAGAAATCATAGGGTTTGTATTTGGTTTCATCTTGTCTTTCTCAATCCAGTACTTCATCTCCTTCCCATACTGCATACCATTAGCACTTCTGTATTCTAATCTCTCCCTTGCTGCTTAAAATTATCACTCCTTTATTTCAAATATGGCTTCTTATCCTCTGCTCCGCTAATTGGCTTTATTACCCTCGACCCCTTCTTGCCTCCACTGCAGGCAGCTTGACATTTTTTCATCAACTAATCCCCACTTTTCACACCCCCTCCCTTCTCCTCCCTCTTGCTCCCCGCATTTGCTTCCCTTTCCTCTTTCGGTGTATTCAAAGCTGCAGAGAGCTTTTCAGCAGATATTCAAACCCCTGGAGAAATTCAAAGAGATCGAAACAGAGCACAAGAGCTAGGGGTGTTTTCTTCTGGGCTGCCAAAAGCATAAGGTAACATTCAGAATGAGGTCACTGTACCGTGATCTCATTTTGAATTGGATTTGCTTATGGCGGATAGGAAGCCTGGTAGGGAGAGCATATTGTTTTGCTGGTTTGTATTACATCAACAGACTGTGAACAAACTTAGGCATTTACTTCCATTTCTTAATTTATAAATTCATGTGTCAAGAGTTTAAAAAAAAGTACGAGGAGACAATGAACCAGTGGCTTAAGCTAGGTATGGACTGGACTTGCAGCAGCCAAGTGTAGCACCTATGTACAGAGTTGCCAGAACAAAATGAAATATTTGAGGAAAGTATTTTGCAGGGTAACTGCAGATGCTTGAAAAGCATTCCAATGATGGTGGTGCTATGGAAAGCAGGATCGAATTGGCAGGGGACCCCATGATCTGAGTGGGTACTTCAGAAACTTCCCTGCATAAGGTGCTGCCAACAGGCTATTTAGGAAGAATGCAGCATTCTGGTATTCGCCCCCATTTCTGTTTGTCACTTCTTAACAAATACGTGTATGTTCTTTCCTATGAAAAAGGCAGAAATAGACATTTCATGCCCTGAAGAGCCTATGTAAGGTAAAGAAGAGGGAAACAAGATGCACTGGAAGGGCATAACTGGTGTCAATTGAAACTTTTCTTTTTGAAAACACCATCATTAATCCCGCACCATTAGTAGTATTTTGACACAGGGGAAGTGTCAGGGCTTTGCAGTGATTTGAATGAGAAGTTTAACTGCTGGGGTATTAACGTTGAAACTGGTAGTGAAACACAAGGCAGGCTGTGAAATCAAACATGTGTAGGAGCAACAGAAGAACTAGCAGTGTGTGCTGAACTTTGCTGGTAACCTGACTAACTAGTGAGTGGGAAGAATTAAAAATCAGAGAGAGAAAGAAATCCAAATGTAGGGAGAGAAAACATTCTGCTGAGCTTTAGAGGAAGAGCAATACTGCAATGTTCCTTTCAGAGTGGCTGAGTGATCCGCAGCCTCGGTCTGTGCAGAACTAAACCCT
This sequence comes from Eurypyga helias, assembly GCF_000690775.1. Taxonomy (NCBI): domain Eukaryota; kingdom Metazoa; phylum Chordata; class Aves; order Eurypygiformes; family Eurypygidae; genus Eurypyga; species Eurypyga helias. The sequence goes on from NW_010226191.1 coordinate 17,372, forward strand.
GGTTGAGGGGCAAGGGACTTGAACATGAGAATATTTGCTTCTGCGATTAAACATCATAATCATAAACACAGGGTAAGCAACAGGGTTAGGGTTAGCTTTGTGGGTTTTTTTGCAAGATTAATTATGCTGATCTTTTACCATTATTTTTGGAATGAATATATAATCTCTGTTGACTACATGCGTTGTAAGCACACCAGGTGTTGGAATGGATATTTCAGAAACTTAAATAAAAAATCATAATCAATACCTTTTTATTTTATTACGTTAGAAGTATTTTTTTAAGACACATTTTAAACTGTCTTTCAGTGTCATACATTATCTTTCAATCTCAAAATATGATAGCTCATGAAAATTTTCATTTGTGATTATGAGCTAAGACCATTGCTGTAAAGAAAACTACTCTGTATAGCAATGCAGGCTGCAAAAAAAGATCCAGCAAAACTCCTTTCTGCCTGAAATCAATAATAAAATAAGTTCATTTCATACAAACACACATCTAAAGCTTTCATGACAGTCTAAAAAATGTAAAAATGCCTGCAGACGATATGAGTTTATTGGATTTTCTTACTTTACTGTTTCATAGACTCCATCCTAACCAGATGGTATAATCTGATTGTATCAACCTAGAAGTATATAGGATTTTATTTTAATGTTAAAAAGGTCAGTAGCTTTGGAACTTAAATTCTTTCTGTCTTCTATACTGCACTAGAATCTCAGCGCTGAAGTATTACCAGATAACTTTAATAAAAAGAAGCTGAATTTTATAAACTAAAATTTACTTATTCATTTCCTATATATACAGTTAAATTCTTTAGATGAATGCTTCCTAAGTATATGGCAAAGCAATATATACTTTATTGAATGATGAGTGAAATTTATATTAATGTAGTTGATATAGATATAGGATTTCTTCCAAAGCATTTTTGCTGTATAACTGTTATTGAATATTACATCTTTTTATCACCTCAGATGATATTCCAACATTTCAGTGCTTTATTCCAGCACTGAAAATATTTTACTCTTCCCAAAGACATGTTCTGCTAACTTCTGTATTGAACCACTTTTGGTTTGGAATTCGAGTTAGACTTTGAAATTTGGTGACAGCTATACCATTTGCTGAGCCATGCCAGGGTTTTCAGTTGGTCTGCAGCACGGATTCCTTTTGAAAGATTTTTTAGACTTTTGTGAACCTTCTTAAAATCTGGATCATATTAGACATAAAGGCTTAGGCATTTTCAGCACCATGGAAGAAGTTTGCAATCATTTTCTATAATACAAACGGGCTTATTTAGCACTCCTGTTATGGAAGATTCTACAATAATAATGCTACTATTATAATACCATTTCTGTAATAATAGCACTTCTGTTATAAAACACCATTATTATAGAAATGCTATTATAAGACAAGCTCTGTTATTTAGAATTGCTTCTGCAATAAAAGTGCTAAAAAAGTCTGCTTGTATTACAGAAAATTATTGCAAATTTTTCTTGCCTGGCAGTGGAATTTTTCATTCTGAATCTTGTCTGTCGCTGTTGGAAAGTCATTCTCATATGTACTCTGAAGCCTCCCTGAGTTACTCAATATTGTATATTTAAAATAGGGAATTACTGAATAGGCAAGTGGAAGAAAGGCCAGTCTTCATTTATCCGAGTTCCTATGTTCCTAATTTGTCGTTCACTTTTGTCACAGACCACAGCTCTTGTATGGAAAGTGTATGCAGGCCTGTCGTACGGGGGGAAGGGAGGAGAAATAGAAAGATAGGGGAATAAGACCCCTCGGGTTTTTTTGCATCCTGCTCATTTCTCCAAGTTTGAGCACAGTTCACAAGAAATTGCTTCCAGTTTCTCCATTTGACTCTGTATTGTATTCTTATGCTCAGAACATTCAACAAGAGTGAAATTCAGTCCACAGAGAAAGACCTCTATTAAACCCTCTGAACCACTTAAGCCATTAGGTTACAGTCGTCTTCATCAGTACTCAACCCAAGTACCAGCCTGCTCTGATTGTCAGCCTCTGTTTACTGCCCACCACCAGTTCATAACTCTGAGCCTACGCTCCGGAGCCATAATGAGTGGCTATTTTTTGGGAGGCAGGGAACAAAAGGAAGAGCCACACAAATGCAAATCGTCTAATTCTGCTCTTGCTTCCCCCATGTCCTGTGTTTTCTTGAAAAAAGTTTCTTTTCCACTACGATAGCTGTGATATTGCTCTCTCTGCTCCTTCGTGTGCAGCAGCCCATCCATTGGTGCTCAGGCCCACAGAGCAGAAGTCCTCATTGATAAAGGATTATTAAAAAAGAATAGGACCTCTTTCTCTGCATAGGCCTTGGACAGTCTTCACATAATGGGTTAACATTAGTGCGAGTGAGTTACCTAGAATTACTGCAGAAGAGTTTGAGTCATGGTGTGAGCTTTGTATCAAGGGCACAGAATAGTTAGTTCCCAGAAGTTCCCTTCAGATGTTCACATCTTCTCCAACATGCAGACTCTCCTGTTTGGCTTTCACTTGCCCTTGCAGTGTTCTAAATACATCACATATGTTTCTTCTTGACAAGGAAAATATTCAACTTGAACTATATGGAGCTGCGTCAATTGTATGACAGCAGAAGACCCACCTTCTAGGTTTCTCATTGGATGGAGA
>NW_010226192.1:0-10497 GCF_000690775.1 Eurypyga helias
TCTGATGTTGGGGACCCCAGAGCTCAGTGCAGAAGTACAGGTGGGGTGCTGCCAGAGGAAAGCAAATGGGGAAAATCCCGTCCCTCAACCTGGCTCATGTCCAGCTTCTCTTTCACCAACACCCCCAAGTCCTTCTCCTCAGGGCTACTCTCAATCTATTCTCTGCCCAGCCTGTACTTGTGCTTGGGATTGCCCCAACCCAGGTGCAGGACCTTGCACTTGGCCTTGTTGAACTCCATGAGGTTGGCAGTGGCCCACCTCTCCAGCCTGTCCAGGTCCCTCTGGATGGCATCCCTTCCCTCCTGCATGTCCACTGCACCACACAGCTTGGTGCTGTCAGCAAACTTGCTGAGGGTGCACTCATGAACCAACAAACTGCCTCTGTGGTTTTGGATGCTGTCTGTGCTAGCCATGTGCCTGTGAAAACCAGCATGCAATGCACAAATCTGCGTTGAAGGATGCCATCATCTGCAAAAGATGGTGGCAGACATGGCAGCAGACAAGATGAAGACAGCACCCATGTTACAGGGGCTGTTCCCTTTGTAGGTTTTCCAGGGGATTCAGTAAGAGCTGGTTAATGGAAAGCTGCCAAACTGGGGTGGGTGGGGGCTGCAGTCTGCCTCCAAGGCATTTGCTAAGCCTCTTGCACTACTTACTTAGGCTGTATGATCAGCGTCTGTAGCCACCTATAACTGCTTAGAAATATTCTTTCCATGCTGTCACTCTGCCTTTCTGAGCTGAAATGAATTAGAAGCCTTATTTGTATAAGGCTGATTTTTTTCAAGCGGGTTGTGATGTTGCATCACTGCCGTCTTCCTAACTATGTAAGATTTAATATGTTTTCGCCTACATTAGGATTTAGTAAGACTGCTCTTTCGTTCTCAGATTTTGGAATTGCCATATATGCTGTTGCGAAAACAATTTAGAAGAAGTTGCATCTTCCTTTTTTGACAGGCAAAGATGTGGTTTTGGTGCTCTGAGCTGCATTTTGCCCTTCAGATGTAGGTGGCGGCCATGCTCTGATGATCAGAGGGCTGGAGCACCTCTCCTATGATGAAAGGCTGATAGAATTGGGCTTGTTCAGCCTGGAGAAGAGAAGGCTCCGTGGAGACCTTATTGCAGCCTTCCAGTACCTGAAGGGGCCTACAAGGAAGCTGGGAGGGGACTTTTTGCAAGGGCCTGTAGTGACACGACAAGGAGTAATGCGTATAAATTGAAAGTGGGGAGGTTTAGATTAGATATCAGGACAAGTTCTTCACGGAGAGGGTGGTGAGGCACTGGAACAGGTTGCTCAGAGAAGCTGTGGATGCCCCATCCCTGGATGTCTTCAAGGCCAGGCTGGATGAGGCTTTGAGCAACCTGGTCTAGTGCAAGGTGTCCCTGCCCATGGCAGGGGGGTTGGAACTAGATGATCTTTAAGATCCCTTCCAACCCAAACCATTCTATGATTCTATGATTCTAAGCTGCAGCACTTGCAGGCTTTTCCTAGCAATCAATCCTTTGCTACCGCTTTTATTGCTCTTTCCTGAGTTCTGGCAGCAGCAGAGGTGCGTGGGACAGGAGAGCTGAGCACGATGGTGCTCTCCAAAACAGTGCTGAGATGTGGAAGTGGGGGAGCTCCCCACAAGACACTGCATCCTTATGTGCCCCCATCTTTTGCTGCAGCACCTTCACAGCACAGCCTGGTTTGTGACACCTCATCTGCTCTCCTGCTGACAACGCTTCCCATGCCTCCGCTTCCCATGTTTCTTCTTATTGAAATGAAGTTTCCTCTGGCTGCAATTTCCTCAGGTTTCTTTTTATTGTTTTCCACCCATGTGCTTCGTGCCTTTTGTTGTTTTCTGCCCATGATGTAGTGTCTGTTGCTTTGCATCCACTGCTAACTAATCCTCCCAAGTATCAAACCTCATTACATGCTCCTTGTTTCTTCTTCTGGATCATTAATGATGATGTTAAATAGAATGAGCCCTGACACCTATGCCTTTGCCATCCTATTAGGCAGACCCTCTCCAGTTTGCTATATTGTCACTTATCATCTTGTTTATGGTCTTCCAGCCAACTTTTAAAAGAGAGTGTTCCTTCCAAGCCAGATTCACCTTAATTTATCAGAAGGAAATTTCATTAGTCTGTCAAGTGTTTCACTGCAGTCCGAATCTGGTTGGTTTTGGTTCTCCTTCAAACCTACCCTCTAGTACTTATTTGGTAATCCTTTCAAAATAAGAAAATCAATAATATTCTCAGGATACACTTCTTTCTCACTGCTCAGGGGCTTTTGGCCATCTAAATTACTGATGATGCGAATCACCATACATAACCTGTGTTTTACTTCTGTGCTAGGATTCATCTAATCGTTCAGTGACAAAGATATCTGGTGCAGCCTCTTGTTGCTTAAGCACAACCTATTGCAGATGTAATATTTTCACAGAAGCACAGGACCAGAGGACAACATGGCTTTTTGATGGCTGTTCATTTGTCAGCATGTTCAGCTACAGACCCTGACACATGTTCCTTGCACCAGGTGACGGTGCAGGAAAAGGCAAGGCATGAATGGAGAAAGAGTAGAAATGTGACCGTGGATGAGCCGAAAAAATGCACGAAGGTTTTGTTCATGCACATGGACATCCCAATGCTCACAGCTCAGGCTGTGCAATGTGTTTGCTGGTGCTACTGGTGTGATCTGTTGCCTTGTACATTGCAGCTCGTCGTAGCCAGCCCTTTCCTTCCTCACCCTTTAGCTCCTGTACTCACCAGTGGCTAGCCTGGTGGGACTGACCATTCTGTAAGCAAGGCACAGGTACATTTTTTCCTGCTCCAGGGGAACACCAGCCTTCCCAGGGGTAGGTGTCTCCATCAGCAGAGCCTATATTTGTGGATACACGTGTTGCGGTGTATCAGTGGTACCACACATCCGGTTTAAACACTGCACCCAGATTCATTGTGGTTTTGGTGGTAGCTGTCCCCACTGAACTATGCAGAGCCCTTTTCACTGGGCTTTGTTTTGTGCCATGGTAGGCACTAAGAAATAGCATATCTTTTGGAGTGGAAAGTGAATTGGATAATGTTATTTTTGTGTTCTGGTGTGTGAAAATGTGATGTCCTTTTCACACTCTGCAGGAAAAAACATGCTCGAGCCTTAATATCCCAATTAGCAAGAAGACCGTGTATAATTAAAATGCTACCAGGTGCCTTCCTATTTAGCTTGCAGTGTGCTCAGTGTGCAGTGTGCTCAGGCGGCCTTGAACTCACCAAGCTTGTTAAAACATAAAAATTGTACAAGATAATTGGACAATTACCAGTATTGAGAACATCCTTTATTTTACCACTGGAAAATTACACCCTTTACTGAGAAGGTAATTTTGCTAAAATCAACACTTTGGGATAAAAATTTATTAAGTGAATAAAGGTTGATTACTACTACTTGATAGAAGCTTGAAATAGTCAATGATAAAGTACTAATAACATGGAAAGTCTTGCTCTGTTTACCAAATCATCTTATCTATTGATGTAGTAATTACAGCATGCAAATTCAATAGTAATCTCGATTTTGCCATCAGTTAAATGGAGGAAAAAACAATATTACTGTGAAGAATTGCAAAATTATGCTTTAATTCTCATATCACCTTGTGGCTTTTGGAAAGGACTGCTCTGTAGCATTGCACTTTTTCCTTTGACTCTTCAAGACCTTATGTTTTGTTTCTAATTAAAGCATGCCCTTGCAATGAGGATGACTGCTTGTCATGCTGGTCATTAGCTGCATGAAGTGTTCTTCCTGCCTTCATTAGGTGCACAGATACCACAGTTTATTCAATCCCTCCATATTTCTCTATAGCCAAAAATATCTCACAAGCTGGAACATTTTTGCGTTTACTTTGGGCTGTGGTGTCCCATGCTGAAGAACATGCTATTTAAAGATCCCTTGTCACATAATAGTAGAATCGACGTAAAACTTGAAGGATAGGGACTTGGGGTCTTTTTGTTCCTTAGCATCACTGTGCAAGGAAGTGTGAAAATACATTTGAATCAATACAGAGTGTATTTATATACTTCATATTATTTAGCCCAGATTTATTTGCAATTCTTTGGCAGTGTTTGTGCTAATTTTTCAAATGCTTTAAGTAATCACACCGCAGTTAAATTGAAACCCTATTTGCATGAGAGGAAACTTTTGATTTTCACAGGAACTACTGTGTATATATGTTATGTACAAAGTGTGCTCAAATTTTGAGTAGGAATTTCTGAATGCAAAAAATGTCTCTGCTCATATTAACATGCTTTTATTGAATCAAAACTTCTGTTTTACTGACTAATATGGCAGGTAGGAAGACAGTACTAGTAACTTTTTGTCTCTGCCCTGTAGCCTGTACTTCCAAAACAGGTGATCTCTTCAACTCCTAGCTCTGGGGCTGGTGTCACCACCATAATTCGGGTTTTTTTGATAATGGGATGGCTTACATGGTACCAGCCTTGCTGGCACCAGATGGGGTTCACGTTTCTCAAAGGGGGAAGAGGGTCTTTGCCTAGGACCTTGTGGGGACTCATTGACAGAGCCTTAAACTAGACTTGAAAGGGGAGGGGAAATAACATCAGACTTGCCTGTGACAAGCTGTGGGACAGCACACCATGGTTACAGGGACAGGGTAGTATTGATGGCTCTCAGCCTGTTGCTCTGAGATGTGCTGCAGCACACTTGGAGTCTTGTAGAGATGAGCCAGGGGCTCCTGAGGCAATAGGAGACAACAGGGAAATATTGGCGAAATGTCTCAAAGGAATTTAGGGATGTTCCTCTAGGAAGGTGACATGGCCAAAAGCCCAGCTGAAGTGCCTCTGCACCAGTGCATTCAGCATGGGCAACAAACAAGAGGAGCTGAAAGCCACTGTGATGCTAGAAAGCTACGACCTGGTTGCAATCACTGAAACCTGGTGGGATGAATCCCATGATTGGAGTGTGGCTATTGATGGCTACAGACTGTTCAGAAGGGACAGGTAGGGAAGGAGGGGCGGAGGCATTGCCCTCTACATCAAGAAATAGAGTGTGAAGAGCTGTCTCTGAAGAACAGCCACAAACAGATGGAAAGCTTATGGGTAAGAATTAGAGACTGAGGCAACAATGGGAACCTTGTGGTTGGTGTCTACTGCAGGCTGCCTATCAGGGGAGCCTATTCATGAAGGCTTCCTTCTCCAGCTACAGGAGGCATCATGCTCGGAGGACCTAGTCCTGCTGGACTTCAAGCACCTTGACATCTGCTGGAAAAGTAGCATGGTGAGCTCTAGGCAATCCAAGAGATTCCTGGAGTGCATGGAGGAGAACTTCTTAAGCCAGGTGATAGACAGCCCTACCAGAGGGGAGCCAATACTGGACCTCTTGGTCACCAACACAAGTGAGCTGATTGGTGATGTCAGGATTGGAGGCAGCTGGGGCTGCAGTGATCACACACTGATGAAGTTCACAGTCCTGAGGAATATGGGTCAGGCAAAGAGTACAGTCAGGACCCTAAATTTTAGGAAAGTGAAATTCCAGCTCTTCGATGAGTTAGACAGTCGGATCCCCTGAGAAACTGCCCTCAGGCACAAGGGAGCAGAACAGAGCTGGCAGACCTTTAAAGATGCTTTCATCTACCTGGACTTCTGTGAGGCCTTTGACATGGTCCCTCACAACATCCTCCTGTCTAAATTGGAGAGGTATGAATTTGATGGGTGGATTGTGTATGGTGGATAAGGAATTGGCTGGATGGTTGCATCCAGAGGGTAGCAGTTAATGGAGATCAGTGACAAGTGATGCCTCAGGGGTCCATACTGGGAGCAGTACAGCTTAACATCTTCATCAGTGACATGGATAGTGGGATTGAGTACGCCCTCAGCAGGTTTGCAGATGACACCAAGCACCAAGTGGTGCAGTTGACATGCCTGAGGGATGGGATGTCATCCAGAGGGATCTGGACAAGCTGGAGAAGTGGGCCCCTAAGAACCTCATAGGGTTCAACGAGGCCAAGTGCAAAGTCGTGCACCTGGGTCAGGGCAACCCCTGGGATTAATACAAACTGGGGGATGAAGGAATTGGGAGCAGCCCTGTGGAGAAGGACTTGAAGGTACTGGTGGAAGAAAAGCTGGACGTGAGCTGACAGTGTGTGCTGGCATCCCAGAAAGCCAACCATATCCTGTGCTGTATCTGGAGGAGCATGGCCAACAGGTCAAGGCAGGGGGTTCTTCCCCTCTGCTCTGCTCTTGTGAGACTCCACCTGGAGTGCTGCATCCAGCTGTGGAACCCTCAGTACAAGAAAGACATGGACCTGCTGGAGGACCAGAGGAGGGCCACAAAAATTATCAGAGGGCTGGAGCACCTCTGCTATGGGGACAGGCTGAGACAGTTGGGGTTGTTCAGCCTGGAAAAGAGAAGGCTCCACGGAGACCTTATTGCGGCCTTTTAGTACTTAGAGGGGCCAAACTTTTTACAAGGGCCTGTAGTGACAGGACAAGGGGTAATTTTCTCAAAGCCTCATTTTGGTATGTCAAATACATATCCATAAGTAAGGAGAATTAGAAGTTTATGGAGTTTTTCTATATATGGGGTTAGGTAAAAAATCCTGCTATTGAGCATAACTGAAAACAACCAGAAACAAACCAAACAGAAATTATATTCACTGTTGTATATAAAATGCACGAGATTCTATTTCTGTGGCAAGACCTGGTCACTGTCAATTTGAAAGTTAATAGTTCTATTTGTGGTGGCTCTCCTTCATGCGAAAGCTCCTCAGTGACAGGCCCTGACTATCACACTGAATACACCCTTCAGAAAAACCATGCCAGAAAAAAACATTTATTCCAGGGGGCTGTGCCGCTCTGAATTCTGTAAGAAACTGATTTCTTTTGTTCTTAGTTAGTTAGCCAGTAGGAGGAGAAATCCCTATGGAAACAAGGTGGTTATGAATTGAGCAAATTAGGACTGGATCCTAGGAATTTTCACGTTTAAATGTTCAGCAGCTTACTCTCCATCAGCCGGCTCCCTGGCAAACACCACAGTATCAAATGAGAGACAGGAGGAGAGGTCGGGAGTCTCGGGGTCATTACACTGAGCAGAAACTTGTGGAGAGGGTTTGGCTGTAAATCATGCTGCCAGGAAGCAAAGGCACTTAATCCTGGTCTAGAGGGAAGTGCTGTTCGGAAACTCTGGGTCTTGGCACGTGGCAGTTCCCAGACCAGAACATGGATCCTCCTCACAAAACACAAGTTAACTCAAAGCAGTGAGTAAAAACTTCCCCGGAGAGCTGACAACCCCCTACCTTGTATTTGTGCCAAAAGCTAGGAAATGCTGTTTCTGCCATCACCTAAGCAGAACTTTTAACAGTTGGATTTGATGATCTTAAAGGTATTTTACAACCTAAATCATTCTGTGATTTTACTCAATGATTCACTAAGGGGAAATAGTGTGGACGAGGTGTTTAAGGACATTGTGTGCTGATGGGGGCGCAGCTTCTCCCTCTAGCTTGAAAACAGGGACCCTGACCTGCACAGAACACATGATTTTAAAAACTGTTTGTATTAGAACACACAGAAATAAATAAATAAAGATGAATGGTCCTTCTGTAAAAGACATGAATAGCCTTCAGGGCAGCTCAGCTCTCCAGCAGCGAAGGGCTGAGTAAGCACTGCCCCTCCTGCTCTCAATCCTGGGGCTGAGACACTGAAACTGGAACAACTCCTCCAAGGCAGTGTGGCCTTCACTGGGACGAAGGAGGATGTCTCCATTCAACCTGCTGACCTCCCTGCTCTCTGAGAGATTTGCCTGGTGGAGTGGTTGCTCCAAATATTGCCATTTTGGAGGTGAATCAGCCCGTGGAGGGATCTGTTGGGTCCAGCCCAAGCTACAAAATGGACATGTGTGCCCAGGACAGAAGAAAAGCCCTTATTGTCTCTTGTTCCCCTTAGGGAGCATGCCCCCCACCTCATCCAAGTGCACTTTGATTGTGTTTGTGGGGATTAAACCTCTATTACTGCTGTGGGTCTTAAGGGCATTTAAATGCTGACTTTAATCTCCCTAGTGCAAATGGGGAAAGGAGCTGTTTTCCTTCCTAAAATGTGTCCACTTGCCAGCCTGCCCACATTACATCATGGGTACAGGAGGGGAAGACACCATTGGATTTGGTCACACCAGCCAGAGGTCGCTTTTCAGCACCATTGCTTAAACTTCACTATTGAAATGCAAGTAACATTTTTTTCATGTGTAAACAGGTAGTGCAAATCCTTATTAAGCATATACTTAATCTGTCTCAGTCTTGAGATATCTTACAAGATGTAAGATACAAGTACAGGTATGAGAGACATGAGTACCTCTTATGCTCACACTCTAATTCCTGCCTTCCTTCTCTAACGTCCTCTCAGGCGGACTGTATTTTGGCTTTTGGTGGAGACTCTTACAGCCTTTCTTTAGATTTGTAGTCATGCTCTGAGCAGCTCTGGGAGGTCAGAGGCACAAGTCTCCAATGCCTTGCTTCCCAAAATGCTCCACCTCATCCTGAACCTGCATTGGGTGAGCTTGCATTGCAGAGATCCCTGAACTCTTCCTGCCAAGAACATCCAGCCAGGGTCCAGTGGGACCTCAGTGCACCAAAAGCCAGGTGTACTGAGTGCAATGAGTGGATCAAGTCCCTGAGGACAGACTCAGCCAGAGGGCTTCATCAGGAGCTGTCAAGGTGTGAGTTATCATTCCTTGGCCAGAAACCAACCCGGAGAGCAAAGCAACTAGGACCAGGTACGAGAGATGCCAGAGGTCTACCATGAGTGATGATAGCCTGGGCCACTCAGCAGGACTCGAGGTGAGAGCCAAAACGCTAGCTGAGGAGCAGAACTCATTAGGTAGGATGAGGACCCAGGGCATGAAAGGGAGCAGGTCTTGTCTAGAGGGTGAAACTTGCACAGCCTGACTTAAGTTGTAATGTTTTCCAGCAGCTGAAAATGGAAGCATATTAGCACCCTAATTGATGAGCCCTGATGTGGACTTTACCTTGCCAGCAATGCTGTGGGTAAAGCCCGCATGAGGTCACATGTCACCTCATTACTTTCCTTCGGTGAGTCATTCCTCATAAGGGGAGGTCAGATGCAGGTGACAGATACATACCGGCTGTTCCAGCTGAGGAGTCAACAAAACGCAACAGGAAGATCAAGGAATCATAAAATCACTGATGGTTTGGGATGGAAGGGACCTTAAAGATCATCAAGTTCCAACCGCCCTGCCGTAGGCAGGGACACCTTCCACTAGACCAGGTTGCTTAAAGCCTCGTCCAGCCTGGCCTTGAAGACATCCAGGGATGGGGCATCCACAGCTTCTCTGGGCAACCTGTTCCAGTGCCTCACCACCCTCCCTGTGAAGGACTTCTTCCTGATGTCCAATCTAAATCTCCCCTCTTTCAATTTTACCCAGTTACCCCTTGTCCTGTCATTACAGGCCCTTGCAAAAAGTCCCCTCCCAGCTTCCTTGTAGGCCCCTTCAGGTACTGGAAGGTGCTGGAAGGGGCCACTGGAGGCTTCTCTTCTCCAGGCAGAACAACCCCAACACTCTCAGCCTGTCCCCATAGCAGAAGAGTTCCAGCCCCTTGAGCATCCTTGTGGCCTCTTCTGGACTCACTCCAACAAGTTCATGTTCTTTTGATGAGGGCCCACAGAGCTGAACACAGTACTCATCACCTCTGTCCAAACAGCAGAAGAAGAATTTAGGCATGTCTGGTGGGGCATACACTAGCACATGGGGCTGTTGCAAGTAGCAGGGGTCTTGCTACTACTGTGTCCCTGGGGTGAGCAGGTCCCAGACAGGGCATGGTGCTGGCACTGAGCATCCCCAAATCCTCAGCCCTGCTTCTTCAAGGGGCTTCCTTCAAACAACCTGTTTTTAGTGTGAGAGGGATGATGTAACTGAGCAGGAGGGTGGTTACCCACTAGTCTTCAAACAAGCTCTAATCAAACTGGATCTTATTTTTTTATATTAATTATAGTTAATGCATGTATTAAAAACAATGTGCTAAGTGTTGAAGATCTTGTCTCAGTGGTGTTACCAAATGCTGGTATTTGTGATAGACCCCACCAGTGTTTGTGCCCTCTGAACCAAAACCAGGGTCCATGCTCAGCATATTGACCCATGTCCCTCTCTAAACTGATGTCAAAGGGCTGGGGCGCTGGGCTCAAAGCCCAGCAGGCACTGTCAGAGTAGGCTGAACACATCTGCCTCATCCTCTCAGGTCTGAGTCTCAAAGGTTAGGTGGGGACAGAGTGCACACATCTCACTCCTGGAAAGACTGGAACTTTTCAGTGCTCTGCAGGTAGAACAGTAGCTTTCTGGCTTGCCTCAGGTGACATCAGCACTGCTGCTCTCAACCTTTTGAGAAAAACAAGCAAAAACCTCCTGAACAAATTATTGGTTGTAAAGGTAGGTAAGATTACTTTAATTACTCATTTTATTTCCAATCCTCCAAAGTTACCATGACCTGTTTGTGCCAGGGCTGCAGGAAA
>NW_010226192.1:10515-20088 GCF_000690775.1 Eurypyga helias
GAGATTGCCTAGGTGAAGCTGCTTAAAAATTTTCAGTGAAACACTTGAAATTCTTGAATATGGTTCTGCCTGTGTCATTTACCATTAACTGTCATTATCTAACACCTGAATTCACAGATAATCTCTGCTTTCTGGAGCTTTCAGCATGAGAGGAAAGTGAAGCTGACCTAGCGCCATTTGTTCACAACTATGCCCAATTTTCTAATAAGATGCTTGGTTTTGTGTTTCATATCTAAGAGGTCTTGCGACTGAACAAGAGGGCAAACCTGTATTGGGTAAAATCATAGAAACAGGTGGAAAAGAAAGCCTGTTTTTGAAATAAACAGTCATTTCATAAGAAAATTGATTGCTCAGCCACGGTTTCGCGTGAGAGTGGAGGAAAAAACGAAGGCAACATGCAAGACGAAGTGTCCTTGCAGGTCTCATGGTAATGTTTGGAGCTCCACCTCGTGGATGCTGACATCGGTCAGCGAGCAGTGGCCTGGGGTGCTGCAGTCTGCCAAACCTCTTTGGTACCTGGGGCTGAGCCACGCACACACTTTTCTGTGACCTTGCTGCTATTAGATTTTAAGGCTGATAAATGCAGCGACAGGTGCTATTGAGTCGATCTTACATGTCCATGTTGGCGTTACTGACAGACTTACCTCCATACCCTGGGGTTTTGCAAGTTGATTCTTTCTCCTCTGTCATGACGCAGGACTATGCTGTCTAACGAAAAGAGTTAATGTGCAAGCATCTGTCAACCCTGAGCTGAGATGCTGCCCTGATCCTTCAGAAGGCCTGTTAGGCTGCCTAAGAGCTTTTAAAGATGTGCAGTGTCCAGATGTCAGCTACAAAATACACTTCAATCTATATGTCAGTGTTGTGACATATAATCTATAGCATTTGCTTCAGAGAGAGCCAGGCTAAAGTCCTTGGATAGTGTGAAGAAGTCAATCAGGTATATATGCATCCATAACTATGGGGGGAGAATTCAGGAGTAGGCTGCCAGATGAATGCAGCATATGGTGAATACTTTAATGTGGGGAACCAGAGAAGGATGCACATGTTGCTGTGGCTGCTCAAGGTGAGGGGAGAATATTAAATGCTTATAGAGAGCATTTACAGGCTACATTTGCATCATGAAAGGTGGTAAGCATGACAACAAATGTCTGTGGAAATAAGAAATCTTTTGATGAAAAGAAGTGTAAATAGCTGAGTTGATATTCAAGACTGAAAACCAAAACTGGTTGTGAGTAATGTTGACTTGGGGGCTCTAGTGAAAAAACCCTGTGCTGGAGAAAATACATAATAATTTAGACCTCTGGACAGAGTGTCTTGAGGTAAGTATGTATTGTTAAAACACAGTCAAGCTAAAATGGTTGTCGTTCTTTTATGAAATCTTTAAACAGATCCATACTAAACTATTTGCAAGGGGAAAAAAAAAAAAGAGCCATCTGACAGGGATGCAGAAGCTTGAAGTTTTAAGTAAAAAAATGGGTTCATGACAAAACCTTAGGACAGACCTAGCTGTCAGTGTCTGGCTGCCATTCCCTGGGTACGAAGGCCTCTGAAACCACGGTGTTAGGATGCTGGAGCAAGGTTCATACACCAAAGCCCACATACTCTCTGAAAACAAAGCTCTCATTTTGCTGTGTCATATGGATGTGTATGGCTACAGACCAAGAGCTAAATAAAGCCCTTGCTGAATGGTTTGCTGGACCCTTTCCAATAAGCTCATCACGATCAACTGACACAGCAGAACTGATGTAAAAAATCCTCTGCGGAGGGGGAAATTCTTGACAGCCACTTTCTCAGCTGCAAAAGGTGGTGGGTGAGTTGGGTGCACTGGCAGAGCTACACTGCTGTCATGTTTTCATCATCTGGGGGCAATCCCTTCTTCAACTCTGCCATGGGAGCAAAAACATCTGCACTTGGCAGCTGTTTTAGCTCAGACCATCAACTCCACTCGTACAAAACCCCATATGCAGTTCCAAAATGAGTCAGGCAACAGTGCGATTGATGTGCAGAAGCCCCAGATACATTCCACTAGGTAAATTACTTTTTAATTTCCATCACACCCTAAGTGCAAGCCCTGAGGGGTGTGTGCCAGACACAAACCCTTGATGTTCACAAAACTGCCTATTTCAGCCCAAATGCTCTAGAGGGCACAGCGTTCCTGGAGAACCTCAGCATCTGTCCTCATAGATGAAGAGGACAATCTGCCAGAGAAATTTGAGTTCAAAATTGCACTTCTTTACTTGGAGTGTCTGGGGAGATTCCCCACTGCTCAGGCAGCATTAGTCCTTCCTCTTCACAGACTTCAGCTCCCCATTGAAAGGCATGTGTAGAATAGACAAATCTGTATTCATAGCTATGACTCTGAACTCTAAACCAAATTTGGCATTAGTGCTGATGTGGGCTAATGAAGCAAGAGCCATCAGCCACAGGAGCGGTCTCTAGAGTGGACCATGGCATACTGCTGGGACACCCCCCATCTCCATGCATGTGCCCGCTCATGTGGTATGTGCCAGAGGTCTGCGCCTCAGCCAGCAGGACAAGAGATGCTTCTTGAGCTGGACCTAGGCAGAACCAGCTCCGAAGAAAGCTGCAGCTGGAATCTTCTGGAGGCAACTGGGGAACTATTCCTCTTTTGTTTTGTTTTCCTTATAGCCAGGCCCTCGATTTGGACTACCATCAGCTACTTCTAGGATATCCCTAAAGAAGACACTTCTGCATGACCAGGGTTTATCTAACTTCAATGGAAAATGAAATGTTGGTTGCTTCTCTTTGACAGACCTTACCCTGTTCATACTCTACAACACTGCCTCCTACTTCTCACTGGGGAGAAGCACTATCAGCAGGGCTTCAAGTGGCATCTTCATACTGCATCCCTGTTTCTAAACCTAGGACTGACTTTGGCACAGAAAAAAAAAAAATAAAAAGGACAAATAATGTCATTAAATGTAGTCTGTCTTGTTTCCGTGAGATACAGATGTGTGCTTTGTGCTCTGCAGCTGGCAGAAGGCAATGAGCAAGCAAAGCATTGAGATTTTGCTTCTACAAGAGGACATGGAAGTCCAGGCAGTAAAGCAAGTTCCCCCTGACACCAGATTTATTTAGACAAGTGTCTGAAGGCAATTTGCTGCTTTGAAAGTTCATTTAAGTTTGGAATTATGGGTTAAAAAAAAAGAGAATGTTACAAAAACGTCTCTGACATTATTAGAATCCACATAATTTTCTGTCATTTGACCCATAAAGTGTTGCCTTGCACGTGTTGTCATTTCCAAATGATTCAGGTCATTTCCAAATGATTCAGGTCATTTCCAAATGATTCAGTAATGGCAGGGGTTTTGTTTGTGATAGTTGTGTTCTGGCACAGTTACAGCTGTCTTGCTTGGCTTCATTGCAGTCAGGAATGCTGAAGGGATTAGCCTGAGCTGAATTTTCTCTTCAGTTCCTCTCATTTATTCCCTAAAGTGACTATTTCTTTCTCTGGCAACATCTGAAACAATGATAATTGCCAGGAAGTATTGGTTACACATAGTGCCAGGTAAATTGAATGGCAGGTGAATCTCTCTGGATCTTAGGGGGTCGTAGACATCCCCATGTGAGATCTTCTTAGGACAGGAAGAGGAATGGAGTTTTGGATGGAGGTTTTACCTCTTGAAAAATCCTGGTAGTCTATCCAGTTTTGCAGACAAATGATGCAAACTGAAAATCTCCCTATCTCCTCAGCTATGGGAAACTGAAAAGTTGGTTAGAGAAAAAGGCAGTGCTTGAACGGGAAACCTCAGCAAGAAGTGATTAAAGAAGAGTACCCAGAAAAGTCAGTGAATCTCTGTGATATGCATAGCAAGATTTGTATTTGTGATAATGATTTGTCTGTGATAAAATACATCATCTTCTCTGCAAACCCCGCAGCAACCCAATTCCTGTCTGTACTCCAGCACCCTGCAGAACCTCGCATTAACTGTATGGGATCTGCAGACATTGGCCCTGATCCAGGTGAGCTGGAGGCCACACTGCACACATGCTACACATGCTTCCTCTCATCAGTGATGGCTCTTGCATCCCTCTCCAGGTCCCCCACACCCACCCGTGTCTGGGGAACAGAAGACCAGGATAGGCTTCCAGAACACACGCCATCACCCAGCTGCCATCATTAGCGACTGCAGTCCAAATAAACACTTGCTAAACTTAAACCTTCAAAGGAGGATTTTTTACAAAGGTGGGAAACAAAGGCTGGCAGGGTTGTCCGCGATCTGTCAGGCAGCCCAACCTGGCAGGAGAATGGCCACCCACCTGTCCATTCCCTGGTCTGGGCCCAGGATGAGGCTTACTTCCCCTGTGGTGTGCTGGCCACCTGGTGCAGGTACTGCTGTTTTGGCCTCTGTCCTATAAAAGCATGGGCATTGCCAAGGGAAGTAATGCATGAAAACTTTTTTTGGCCATCCCATAACTCAATGACTGGCAGAGAAGCATTCTGGCTTGGTCTGGTCAGTGGAGTACCATCAGCTTTGTATAAGAGATGGTTTTATTACTTCTAATTAAGTGACAGCTGGAGGTTGGCTGGCCCTTGTCCACTGCCTGAACCAGATGAGGTCTAGAGGCAAAGCCAAGTGAAATAGATAACTGAGGCAAATGCAGGTTTGACCAGGTATCCACAAAGTTGGGGTTTCATCTCAAAGCTTATCACTTAAAATTGAGATGGTCCCTATAAATACAGTGGCACTAGAGCCTGTAGTCCTGTTGTCTTTAAAACCAATTTGCTGTAATGAATCCATATAATTTGCTGGACAGGATAAAGCTCTAACAGTGGCTTTGAAGTTTTCCTGGAAGAGCATAACAGAAGCTAAACCAATTATAACTAAGTATTTTCTGTGCAGAGGGAGAACATGACATATGAAATCCCAAGTCAGCCAATTCTGAGTTCTGCTCAATGCATCGAAGAGGTCTATCAAAGAGAAGATTCAGAGGTACTTACAGTGACTGAGCTGGGTTTTGTGCACAAAGAAACACCCAACATGCCAGAGCCTGAAGTTAAAATTTCCTGGATCTTCAGGTTATATTTTCACAAGTGATTTAGGCACTTTTTGGCAGTCTAGCCAACCATCTCTATCTGTTTTCATTCTCAGTCTCAATTCCTACCTCCCCCTTTGTACCAGCAATAACTCCTTTGACTCTGAATTTAGTTGTGTATAACTAGAGTCTAACTTTCTCCTGTTTCAAAGCAGTGTGTCCACCACTCTCAGAGTTGTTAACCGATTTCACAGAGCCATTAACCAATTTGGCAAGTATTTTCTTCATTTTACAACTGCAGAACTAGGGTCTGGTTCATCCTGAGTAAGGTTGGATGGATGTTTCATAGCATGAATCTAGTTTGATGACTGATGCTTGAGACCATCTTCTTTTCCTTGTCACCAGCCCAAGAGCCAACTGTTCACAGGACCATCGCTGCAGTGATGTCTTTTCTCTGGGGCTCTTTTGACTGTGATTATCAGCAGAAAGCCTCACACTCTATCTGGGCCCTTATGTTGGAGTCATGCCTACTTTTTTGTGTATGCCTTTCTCCAAGAAGACATCCTGTTATCCAAAATCTTTCCAGAATTCTACTTCTTCCAGCCAAAGCTCTGCAAGCTTTGGTGGCAGTGTTTATTCATTCATCTTCACTGTGGATACCTTTGAAGGTAACTGGGAACACAACCAGAGAGAGATAGAACTGTCCACAGACCTTCCAGCTTTATCTTTGATTTTCTTCATTGAACTATATGGGCCCCCTGTCCTGCGTTCACTTGATCTGCACCAAGTGTTCTTCATGGGGCGGAAGCTGGTTTGCTATGGGCAGTGAAAAGGTTTCTCACTTCTTTGCATTTTGGGGGGATATTGGTATGGAGTGGTGTCTGTGGGCAGTGGAGATCTATACACTCGGTTGCTGAAAGAGACAGGTTCTGAGAGCAGCCGATACTCCTCTCCGCTCTTAAGGAGCGTTCAAATGGCCTCATCTTACTCTCATCTGGATTGATTCAGCAGAACAGTCCTTCACTGAAGTACTTCTTTCCTACAGATAGCGAGGCAGTGTGTGACTGGTTTCTTGAGGAGAGGGAAGAACACAGCTGAGTATTGCTATAGTTTTGTATTCCATGAATTTCTGAGTTTTTTACAGCCACTTTACAAACCATGGCATGAGAGACACACATATCACTACTTCTTAACATGGCCTGATCTTGACAGGTCTCTAAAAGCAGAGCAATAGCTTAAACTGGAAAAGACTTGGAGGCAAAATGCCAGGGGGGATCTGTCATGGCCACCGCTCTCCTGCAGCAGGATGGAACCTGAGGACCCAGATTCCTAATGCTCCTGCTCTCTGGCCCCGAAGCTGCACAAGGCTTGCGGCACTCCCTGCCCAAGGGGAGCAGGGATGATGGCAGGGCAGGAGAGTGAGGGCAGCCCTGGCCAGTGAGGAGGGGGGAAGCCTCCATGCAGTGCTCGTGGAATCGGCCAGATTGTGGCCTGTGAGTTACTGCAACCTCCCAGGTGATGCCAGCTCAGCCGGCATGTGCCTGCCGAAGGATTTCCTGTATCCTGTCCGGTGTCACCATGCATCACAGAACCATAGAAACATAGAATTGTAGGATCATTTAAATTGGAAAAGACCTTTAAGAATATCAAGTCCAAACATTAACCCAGCACTGCAGATACCACCACTAAACCATGTCCCTCAACACTTCGCCCACATTTCCTTACTCCCTCCCAGAATGGTGACTCCACAAGCTCCCTGGACCACCCATTCCAGGACCTGACAGCCCTTTCCGGGAAGACATTTCCCCTGATACCCCATCTAAAACTCCCCTTGCACAACATAAGGCTGTTTCCTCTTGTCTTATCATCCTATCATCTTGTCCTAGCATCCTTTCACCATGTCTGATTTTCGATGCACACTTATGCTCTCAGGAGAATTTGGCATTCGCTTTGGGGGTGACTGTGTGCTGACAAAATGAGGCTGCTGAGCCATAACCTCTGCACTGTGTGCTCTCTGTCTTTCATTTCAGGTTTCCCTTTCCACTTTAATTAACCTAATTTGATTACTTTGGTTCCAGGCTGTGCCAGCAGCTTTTCTGAAGCTGGCTATAAAAAAAACAAACAACCCCAAACCCTCAAGAAGCTGGAGGGTTTTGAGGTTTTAACCAGCTTCAAACAGTTCACAGAGAGCATGCCATGTCCAGTTTGGTTCAAATCCAGACAATGTTCTTTTTAGGAGCTCTGGTGTAAGGGGAACACCTCATTTCATCTCATTTCATAGAAATCCAAATACAAAATGTCTTTATTTGTGCCCAGCACCTTATCACACATACCTCAGTCTTCAGCTAAAATCATATAAACAAATTTCAGGGAAGCAGAGGAAGAAAATGAAAAGAAATCAAGAAGTTAGTACCTCTGCAATTCTTGTTTGTAAAGACTGCACTTTTATAACTAAAAAGCCTGTATAACAAACAGCAGTGATTAATTGCATTAACTGTGTTCTCCATACCTACTTTTCTGAAGTATTTTTGCTTTGCAATCCGTTTATGAGTCTGTAGCACAGTCGGCACTACTGCTGGTCTGCTTTCACAGCACAAAACCCCAGTCCCAGAAGAGGCATTACACTACAATACTGCCTATGAAGAATAATGCAGCCATTGAACAAATATATGAGCAATTCTCTATATGTATGTGGAATAGTTCCTAATTATAATGAATTTTCAGTATTTTGCAGGGTATTTTCATGTGTCCATTGGTTAGAGCAATGGCCCATTGAGAAGGAGAGGAACACGGGTAGAGACCTGACTTCATCCGTGCACCTGTGTCCCATAGTTTGAACTGGTTCAGCTGTTTTAGACTTAATATTAGAAGGCACAGCAGCAGCAGGCAGAGTGGAAGCGTTGTATTGATAGAATCCTGCTGAGGACAAGCCTAATTACACAGTGCTTAAAATGGTGTCACAGCATCCTGGCTGTATCAGGGCTCTAAAGGTGCTGACAGCAGGAGTTTATTTTTTGATATCCCTTCTGTAGATATGGCCCCACCATCCTGGATGCAGTGTTATTCCCAATACAACATACATACTGCATCATCTCATTGGGATAAATTGTTTTTTTTATTAGAAATTATGTTACTAACAAACATTTTTTTAAAAGTTTGTCAGTTAAGCAAAAGTTCTGTTTTTCTAAAAAAGAGTATCAGTTAAATAAATAATTGGTGGAGAAATTTCAGTGCAGTCCTTTATTCTTCTAATATTGAAACCAAAAATAAAGTTAATGCAATGTCAAGGCAATTGTTGACACAGTTAATTCTGGGGTAATACAAGTAGTAAACTGGTAATCTTCTTTCTGTTATTCTCATACATATATGTATCTCTAAATATGTGTATATGTATGTAGATAGCTATATAGGTATAGGTATAGGCATAGGCATAGGCATAGGCATAGGCATAGGCATAGGCATAGGTATAGGTATAGGTATAGGTATAGGTAGGTACAAAGAAAGGCCAATAGGTATGTAGAAATAGATGTGTTCTTTCTGAAATAATCTGCAGTGCCACATTCTTTAATAATCACCATATCCCTTGGCAAATATAAATACAATTTGCTTTCCCAAGTTAGTCTGCATCTCCTTTTATTAAAAAAGAAAAAAAATAAAAAGAAGATTTTGAAATAAAGCAGGAGGCAATTAGAATTTATTTGGTGATGATTTTCAAAATTGGCAGCAATGCTGATCATCTGGAGATCCTTCTGATTTCAGTGGATTTACAAGGTGCCAATCCAATATGGTGCAAAAGGATCATTTTGAAAGATCATTTCCAGCCTGTCATCCATCCTTACTCCTGGGCTCTAACACTGGAGCTGGCGCACTGACCTGCAGCATGCTCCAGACAACACCAAACTTGCTACGAGACGTGTAGAGAAAAGATTTATTGCATAGAATGACTCCAGGATCCTTTGACCTTCTGCAACTGTATTTCAATCTGCCTGCTCTGGGCAGCTTCCGGGTTCCAGGTTGATGGTCCTGCAGTGACGAGTGTGTTTTGGCAGGCCCATATGTGTGGATGCTTACTTGCAGGCGGAGAAGATACTGCTGTGATGATGAAGAGCTGAAACCACCATGCTGCGGAACGAAATGCCATGCTGTGCTCATGTCAGTAACTCAGAGTTAGGAAGCCAATATTTGAGTATCTCTGTATTAAATGATTTTGGAAAATAGCTTTTCTGTTTGCTTCTAGAGGGTGTCCCCATAGTAAGAGAGGTCAATACAGTAAGTTTTATAGCCAGGTTTTCCTTTATGATAACGTGTGACCTATAAACACAGTTTGTTCATTTCAAATGGTTTAGTTGAACCATATAAATTCCTGAGTGAACATTCTTTATGCAGTTGTGCTGGGTTCAGTTAGGAAAGAGTAGACTGTCTCTACCATGGCTGCTAGGAAGCTGTGTTCCTGGACGCTGAGAGAAGTACTGATAAGGTCTTAGCTGGCATTGGGGAATGCCTGCACTGAAGTTAAGGTCTTTCTCCACTTCTGATACTATAGCTCTCTTCCCAGCTCTCGCTGTCTCGCTA